>NW_026737828.1:0-31397 GCF_949786415.1 Peromyscus eremicus
TGAATAGGATCTACTGTTCTTGTCAGGTTCCTAAGCAGAATTGAACTAGATATGGCCGTGTGTGTAGGAAGCACAGTTCTTTTGTTCTGAGCGAGCTCACTGTTCGGACCCCATAAGAAACATAGTAGAGTAGAAGAGTACTCTTTTCTCAAAAGCAGAGTGTGTTTCTTGTAAGGCGAGCTAGCGTTTGTTTCCCAGTCCTAAATGGAGTTGAATCACATGCAGTTTCTGGTCCTACGAGCAAGAGTTGTTTTCTGGTAAGGAAAGTCACTATTGCGCTCCCATTGCATTACACAGTGTAAATAGCACTCGCGTCTGTTCCCAGGAATTACAGTGTATCGGACTGAATAGGAGCTACTGTTCTTGTCAGTTTCCTAATCAGAGTTGAACTAGATATGGCCCGTGTGTCTAGGAAGCACAGTTATTATGTTCTGAGCAAGCTCACTGTTCTGGCCCTATAGGAAAGACAGTAGAGTAGAAGAGTGCTCATTTCTCTAAAGCAGAGTGTGTTTCTTGTAAGGCGAGCTCGTGTTTGTTTCCCAGTCCTAAATGGAGTTGAGTCACAGGCAGTTTTTGGTACTACCAGCAAGAGTTGTTATCTGGTAAGAAGAGTCACTATTACGCTCCAAATGCCATACACAGTGCAAATAGCACTCGCATCTGTTCCCAGCAAGTACAGTGTATTGGACTGAATAGGAGCTACTGTTCTTGTCAGTTTCCTAAGCAGAGTTGAACTAGATATGGCCCGTGTGTATGAAGCACAGTTCTTTTGTTCTGAGCAAGCTCACTGTTCTGGCCCTATAGGAAACACAGTAGAGTAGAAGAGTGCTCTTTTCTCTAAAGCAGAGTGTGTTTCTTGTAAGGGGAGCTAGCGTTTGTTTCCCAGTCCTAAATGGAGTTGAATCACATGCAGTTTCTGGTCCTACGAGCAAGAGTTGTTTTCTGGTAAGGAAAGTCACTATAGCGCTCCCATTGCCATACACAGTGGAAATAGCACTCACGTCTGTTCCCCACAAGTACAGTGTATTGGACTGAAGAGGATCTACTGTTCTTGTCAGGTTTTTAAGCAGAATTGAAATAGATATGGCCATGTGTGTAGGAAGCACAGTACTTTTGTTCTGAGCAAGCCCACTGTTCGGACCCCATAGGAAACACAGTAGAGTATAAGAGTGCTCTTTTCTCAAAAGCAGAGTGTGTTTCTTGTAAGGCAAGCTACCGTTTGTTTCCCATTCCTAAATGGAGTTGAATCACATGCAGTTTCTTGTCCTACGAGCAAGAGTTGTTTTCTGGTAAGGAAAGTCACTATAGCGCTCCCATTGCCATACACAGTGGAAATAGCACTCACGTCTGTTCCCCACAAGTACAGTGTATCGGACTGAAGAGGAGCTACTGTTCTTGTCAGGTTCCTAAGCAGAATTGAACTAGATATGGCTGGGTGTGTAGGAAGCACAGTTCTTTTGTTCTGAGCAAGCTCACTGTTCGGACCCCATAGGAAACACAGTAGAGTAGAAGAGTGCTCTTTTCTCAAAAGCAGAGTGTGTTTATTGTAAGGCGAGCTAGCGTTTGTTTCCCAGTCCTAAATGGAGTTGAATCACATGCAGTTTAAGGTCCTACGAGCAAGAGATGTTTTCTGGTAAGGAAAGTCACTATTGTGCTCCCATTGCCATACACAGTGCAAATAGCACTCGCGTCTGTTCCCAGGAATTACAGTGTATCGGACTGAAGAGGAGCTACTGTTCTTGTCAGTTTCCTAAGCAGAGTTGAACTAGATATGGCCCGTGTGTGTAGGAAGCACAGTTCTTATGTTCTGAGCAAGCTCATTGTTCTGGCCCTATAGGAAACACAGTAGAGTAGATGAGTGCTCTTTTATCTAAAGCAGAGTGTGTTTCTTGTAAGGCGAGCTAGCGTTTGTTTGCTAGTCCTAAATGGAGTTGAATCACATGCAGTTTCTGGTCCTACGAACAAGAGTTGTTTTCTGGTAAGGAAAGTCACATTGTGCTCCCATTGCATTACACAGTGCAAATAGCACTCCCGTCTGTTCCCAGCAATTACAGTGTATTGGACTGAAGAGGAGCTACTGTTCTTGTCAGTTTCCTAAGCAGAGTTGAACTAGATAAGGCCCGTGTGTCTAGGAAGACCAGTTCATTTGATCTGAGCAAGCTCACTGTTCTGGCCCTATAGGAAACACAGTAGAGTAGAAGAGTGCTCTTTTCGCAAAAGCAGAGTGTGTTTTTGAAAGGCAAGCTAGCATTTGTTTCACAGTCCTAAATGGCGTTGAATCACATGCAGTTTGTGGTCCTACGAGCAAGAGTTGTTTTCTGGTAAGGAAAGTCACTATTGCGTTCTCATTGCCATACACAGTGCAAATAGCACTCGCGACTGTTCCCAGCAAGTACAGTGTATTGGACTGAAGAGGAGCTACTGTTCTTGTCAGTTTCCTAAGCAGAGTTGAACTACATATGGTCCGTGTGTGTAGGAAGCACAGTTCTTTTGTTCTGAGCAAGCTCACTGTTCTGGCCCAATAGGAAACACATTAGAGTAGATGAGTGCTCTTTTATCTAAAGCAGAGAGTGTTTCTTGTAAGGCGAGCTAGCGTTTGTTTCCTAGTCCTAAATGGAGTTGAATCACATGCAGTTACTGGTCCTACGAACAAGAGTTGTTTTCTGGTAAGGAAAGTCACATTGTGCTCCCATTGCCATACACAGTGCAAATAGCACTCGCGGCTGTTCCCAGCAAGTACAGTGTATTGGAGTGAAGAGGAGCTACTGTTCTTCTCAGTTTCCTAAGCAGAGTTGAACTAGATATGGCCCGTGTGTCTAGGAAGCACAGTTATTATGTTCTGAGCAAGCTCACTGTTCTGGCCCTGTAGGAAACACAGTAGAGTAGAAGAATGCTCTTTTCTCTAAAGCAGAGCGTGTTTCATGTAATGCGAGCTAGCGTTTGTTTCCAAGTTATAAATAGTGTTGAGTCACATGCAGTTTTTTGTCCTACAAGGAAGAGTTGTTTTCTGGTAAGACAAGTCACTATTGTGCTCCAATTGCCATACACAGTGCAAATAGCACTCGAGTCTGTTTCAGCAAGTACAGTGTATCGGACTGAAGAGGAGCTACTGTTCTTGTCAGTTTCCTAAGCAGAGTTGAACTAGATATGGCCCGTGTGTGTAGGAAGCACAGTTATTATGTTCTGAGCAAGCTCACTGTTCTGGCCCTATAGGAAACACTGTAGAGTAGAAGAGTGCTCTTTTCTCTAAAGCAGAGTGTGTTTCTTGTAAGGCGTGCTCGCATTTGTTTCCCAGTCGTAAATGGAGTTGAGTCACATGCATTTTTTGGTCCTACGAGAAAGAGTTGTTTTCTGGTAAGAAGAGTCACTATTGTGCTTCAAATGCCATACACAGTGCAAATAGCACTCGCGTCTGTTCCCAGCAAGTACAGTTTATTGGACTTAATAGGAGCTATTGTTCTTGACAGTTTCCTAAGCAGAGTTTAACTAGATATGGTCCATGTGTGTAGGAAGCACAGTTCTTTTGTTCTGAGAAAGCTCACTGTTTGGACCCCATAGGAAACACAGTAGAGTAGAAGAGTGCTCTTTTCTCTAAAGCAGAGTGTGTTTCTTGTAAGGCGAGCTAGCGTTTGTTTCCTAGTCCTAAATGGCGTTGAATTACATGCAGTTTGTGGCCCTACGAGCAAGAGCTGTTTTCTGATAAGGAAAGTCACTATTGTGGTCTCATTGCCATACACAGTGCAAATAGCACTCGCGTCTGTTCCCAGCAAGTATAGTGTATTGGACTGAAGAGGAGCTACTGTTCTTGTCAGTTTCCTAAGCAGAGGTGAACTACATATGGTCCTTATGTGTAGGACGCACAGTTCTTTTGTTCTTAGCAAGCTCACCGTTTGGACCCCATAGGAAAAAAAGTAGAGTAGAAGAGTTCTCTTTTCTCAAAAGCAGAGTGTGTTTCTTGTAAGGCGAGCTAGCCTTTGTTTCCCAGTCCTAAATGGAGTTGAATCACATGCAGTTTCTGGTCCTACGAGCAAGAGTTGTTTTCTGGTAAGGAAAGTTACTATTGTGCTCCCATTGCCATACACAGTGCAAATAGCACTCGCATCTGTTATAAGCAAGTTCAGTGTATCGGACTGAAGAGGAGCTACTGTTCTTGTCAGTTTCCTAATCAGAGTTGAACTAGATATGGTCCGTGTGTGTAGGAAGCACAGTTGTTATGTTCTGAGCAAGCTCACTGTTCTGGCCCTATAGGAAAGACAGTAGAGTAGAAGAGTGCTCTTTTCTCTAAAGCACAGTGTGTTTCTTGTAAGGCGAGCTCGCGTTTGTTTCCCAGTCCTAAATGGAGTTGAGTCACATGCAGTTTTTGGTCCTACGAGCAAGAGTTGTTTTCTGGTAAGAAGAGTCACTATTGTGCTCCAAATGCCATACACAGTGCAAATAGCTCTCGCGTCTGTTCCCAGCAAGTACAGTGTATTGGACTGAAGAGGAGCTACTGTTCTTGTCAGTTTCCTAAGCAGAGTTGAACTAGATATGGCCCGTGAGTGTAGGAAGCACAGTTCATTTGTTCTTAGCAAGTTCACTGTTCTGGCCCTATAGGAAACACAGGAGAGTAAAAGAGTGCTCTTTTCTCAAAAGCAGAGTGTGTTTCTTATAAGGCGAGCTAGAGTTTGTTTCCCAGTCCTAAATGGAGTTGAATCACAAGTAGTTTCTGGTTGTACGAGCAAGAGTTGTTTCTGGTAAGATGAGTCACTATTGTGCTCCAATTGCCATACACAGTTCAAATAGCACTCGCGTCTGTTTTCAGCAAGTACAGTGTATCGGACTGAAGAGGAGCTACTATTCTTGTCAGTTTCCTAAGCAGAGTTTAACTAGATATGGCCGGTTTGTGTAGGAAGCACAGTTATTATGTTCAGAGCAAGCTCACTGTTCTGGCCCTATAGGAAACACAGTGGAGTAGAAGAGTGCTCTTTTCTCTAAAGCAGACTGTGTTTCTTGTAAGGCGAGCTCATGTTTGTTTCCCAGTTCTAAATGGAGTTGAGTCACAGGCAGTTTTTGGTCCTAAGAGCAAGAGTTGTTTTCTGGTAAGAAGAGTCACTATTGCGCTCCAAATGCCATACACAGTGCAAATAGCACTCGCGTCTGTTCCCAGCAAGTACAGTGTATTGGACTGAAGAGCACCCTCTGTTCTTGTCAGTTTCCAAAGCAGAGTTGAACTAGATATGGTCGATGTGTGTAGGAAGCACAGTTCTTTTGTTCTGAGCAAGCTCACTGTTTGGACGCCACAGGAAACACAGTAGAGTAGAAGAGTGCTCTTTTCTCAAAAGCAGAGTGTGTTTCTTGTAAGGCTAGCTAGCGTTTGTTTCCCAGTCTTAAATGGAGTTGAATCCCATGCAGTTTCTGGTCCTAAGAGCAAGAGTTCTTTTCTGGTAAGAAGAGTCACTATTGTGCTGCCATTGCCATACACAGGACAAATAGCTCTGTTGTCTGTTCCCAGCAAGTTCAACTGTATTGGACTGAAGAGGATCTACTGTTCATGTCAGTTTCCTAAGCAGGATTGAACTAGATATGGCCATGTGTGGAGGAAGCATAGATTTTTTGTTCTGAGCAAGCTCACTGTTCGGACCCCATAGGAAACACGTAGAGTAGAAGAGTGCTCTTTTCTCAAAAGCAGAGTGTGTTTCTTGTAAGGCTAGCTAACGTTTGTTTTGCAGTCCTAAATGGAGTTGAATCACATGCAGTTTCTGGTCCAACGAGCAATAGTTGTTTTCTGGTAAGGAAAGTCACTTTTGTGTTCCCACTGCCATACACAGTGCAAATAGCACTCGCGTTTGTTCCCAGTAAGTACAGTGTATCGGACTGAAGAGGAGCTACTGTTCTTGTCAGTTTCCTAAGCAGAGTTGAACGAGATATGGCCCGTGTGTGTAGGAAGCACAGTTCTCTTGTTCTGAGCAAGCTCACTGTTCTGGCACAATAGGAAACACAGTAGAGTAGAAGAGTGCTCTTTTCTCTAAAGCAGAGTGTGTTTTTTGTAAGCGAGCTAGCGTTTGTTTCCCAGTCATAAATGGAGTTGAGTCACAGGCAGTTTTTGTTCCTACGAGCAAGAGTTGTTTTCTGGTAAGAAGAGTCACTTTTGTGCTCCAAATTCCATACACAGTGCAAATAGCACTCGCGTCTGTTCCCAGCAAGTACAGTGTATTGGACTGAATAGGAGATACTGTTCTTGTCAGTATCCTAAACCGAGTTGAACTAGGTCTGGTCCATGTGTGTAGGAAGCACAGTTCTTTTGTTCTGAGCAAGCTCACTGTTTGGACCCCATAGGAAACACAGTAGAGTAGAAGAGTGCTCTTTTCTCAAAAGCAGAGTGTATTTCTTGTAAGGCGAGCTAGCGTTTGTTTCCTAGTCCTAAATGGAGTTGAATCACATGCAGTTTCTGGTCCTACGAGCAAGAGTTGTTTTCTGGTAAGGAAAGTCACTATTGTGCTCCCATTGCCATACATAGTGCAAATAGCACTCGGTCCGTTCCCAGCAATTACAGTGTGTCGGACTGAAGAGGAGCTACTGTTCTTGTCAGTTTCCTAAGCAGAGTTGAACTAGATATGGCCCGTGTGAAGGAAGCACAGTTCTTTTGTTCTGATCAAGCTCACTTTTCTGGCCCTATAGGAAACACAGAAGAATAGAAGAGTGCTCTTTTCTCAAAAGCAGAGTGTTTTTCTTAAGGCAAGCTAGCGTTTGTTTCCCAGTCCTAAATGGAGTTGAATCACATTCAGTTTCTGGTCCTAAGAGCAAGAGTTGTTTTTTGGTAAGAAGAGTCACTATTGCACTCGATTGCCATACACAGTGCAAATAGCACTTGCATCTGTTCCCAGCAAGTACAGTGTATTGGACTGAAGAGGATCTACTGTTCTTGTCAGTTTCCTAACCAGAATTGAATAGATATGGCCCCTGTGTGCAGGAAGCACACTTCTTTTGTTCTGAGGAAGCTCACTGTTCTGGCTCTATAGGAAACACATTATAGTAGAAGAATGCTCTTTTCTCAAAAGCAGAGTGTTTTCTTGTAAGACGAGCTAGCGTTTCTTTCCCAGTCCTAAATGGAGTTGAGACACATGCAGTTTTTGGTCCTATGAGCAAGAGTTGTTTTCTGGTAAGAAGAGTCACTATTGCGCTCCAATTGCCATACACAGTGCAAATAGCACTCGCGTCTGTTCCAAGCAAGTACAGTGTATTGGACTGAATAGGAGCTACTGTTCTTGTAAGTTTCCTAAGCAGAGTTGAACTAGATATGGTCCGTGTGTGTAGGAAGCACAGTTCTTTTGTTCTCAGCAAGCTCACTGATCTGGCCCTATAGGAAACACAGTAGATTAGAAGAGTGCTCTTTTCTCTAAAGCAGAGTGTGTTTTTTGTAAGGTGAGCTAGCGTTTGTTTCCCAGTCCTAAATGGAGTTGAGTCACAGGCAGTTTTTGTTCCTACGAGCAAGAGTTGTTTTCTGGTAAGAAGAGTCACTATTGTGCTCCAAATGCCATACACAGTGCAAATAGCTCTCGCGTCTGTTCCCAGCAAGTACAGTGTATTGGACTGAATAGGAGTTACTGTTCTTGTCAGTTTCCTAAGCAGAGTTGAACTACATATGGTCCATCAGTGTAGGAAGCACAGTTCTTTGTTCTCAGCAAGCTCACTGTTTGGACCCCATAGGAAACACAGTACAGTAGAAGAGTGCTCTTTTCTTAAAAGCAGAGTGTATTTCTTGTAAGGCGAGCTAGCGTTGATTTTCCTAGTCTTAAATGGAGTTGAATCACATGCAGTTTCTGGTCCTACGAGCAAGAGTTGTTTTCTGGTAAGGAAAGTCACTATTGCGCTCCCATTGCCATACATACTGCAAATAGCACTCGGTCCGTTCCCAGCAAGTACAGTGTATCGGACTGAAGAGGAGCTACTGTTCTTGTCAGTTTCCTAAGCAGAGTCGAACTAGATATGGCCCGTGTGATGGAAGCACAGTTCTTTTGTTCTGATCAAGCTCACTTTTCTGGCCCTATAGGAAACACAGAAGAATAGAAGAGTGCTCTTTTCTCAAAAGCAGAGTGTTTTTCTTAAGGCAAGCTAGCGTTTGTTTCCCAGTCCTAAATGGAGTTGAGTCACATGCAGTTTCTGGTCCTAGGAGCAAGAGTTGTTTTCTGGTAAGAAGAGTCACTATTGCGCTCCCATTGTCATACACAGGGCAAATAGTACTGGCGACTGTTCCCAGCATGTACAGTGTATTGGACTGAAGAGGATCTACAGTTCTTGTCAGTTTCCTAACCAGAATTGAATAGATATGGCCCATGTGTGCAGGAAGCACACTTCTTTTGTTCTGAGGAAGCTCACTGTTCTGACCCTATAGGAAACACAGTATAGTAGAAGAATGCTCTTTTCTCAAAAGCAGAGTGTTTTTCTTGTAAGGCTAGCTATCGTTTCTTTCCCAGTCCTAAATGGAGTTGAGACACATGCAGTTTTTGGTCCTACAAGCAAGAGTTGTTTTCTGGTAAGAAGAGTCACTGTTGCGCTCCAATTGCCATACACAGTGCAAATAGCACTCGCGTCTGTTCCCAGCAAGTACAGTTTATTGGACTGAATAGGAGCTACTGTTCTTGTCAGTTTCCTAAGCAGAGTTGAACTAGATATGGTCCGTGTGTGTAGGAAGCACAGTTCATTTGTTCTGAGCAAGTTCACTGTTCTGGCCCTATAGGAAACACAGTAGAGTAGAAGAGTGCTCTTTTCTCAAAAGCAGTGTGTGTTTCATGTAAGGCAAGCTAGCATTTGTTTCCCAGTCCTAAGTGGAGTTGAATCACATGCAGTTTCTGGTCCTAAGAGCAAGAGTTGTTTTCTGGTAAGGAAAGTCACTATTGTGCTCCCATTGACATACACAGTGCAAATAGCACTCGCATGTGTTCCCAGCTATTACAGTGTATCGGACTGAAGAGGAGCTACTGTTCTTGTCAGTTTCCTAAGCAGAGTTGAACTGGATATGGCCCGTGTGTGTAGGAAGCACAGTTTTTTTTCTGAGCAAGCAACTGTTTTGGCCTTATAGGAAACACAGAAGAGTAGAAGAGTGCTCTTTTCTCAAAATCAGAGTGTGTTTCTTGGAAGGCGAGTTCGCGTTTGTTTCCCAGTCTTTAATGGAGTTGAGTCACATGCAGTTTTTGGTCCTACGAGCAAGAGTTGTTTTCTGGTAAGAAGAGTCACTATTGTGCTCCAAATGCCATACACAGTGCAAATAGCACTCGCGTCTGTTCCCAGCAAGTACAGTGTACTGGACTGAATAGGAGCTACTGTTCTTGTCAGTTTCCTAAGAAGAGTTGAACTAGATATGGTCCGTGTGTGTAGGAAGCACAGTTCTTTTGTTCTCAGCAAGCTCACTGTTCTGGCACTATAGGAAACACAGTAGATTAGAAGAGTGCTCTTTTCTCAAAAGCAGAGTGTGTTTCTTGTAAGGCAAGCTCGTGTTTGTTTCCCAGTCCTAAATGGAGTTGAATCACATGCAGTTTCTAGTCCTACGAGCAAGAGTTGTTTTATGGTAAGGAAGTCACTATTGCGCTCCCATTGCCATACACAGTGCAAATAGCACTCGCGTCTGTTCCCAGCAAGTACAGTGTATCGGAATGAAGAGGAGCCACTGTTCTTGTAAGTTTTCTAAGCAGAGTTGAACGAGATATGGCCTGTGTGTGTAGGAAGCACAGTTCTTTTGTTCTGAGCAAGTTCACTGTTTGGACCACATAGGAAACACAGTAGAGTAAAAGAGTGCTCTTTTCTCTAAAGCAGAGTGTTTTTCTTGTAAGGTGAGCTCGCGTTTGTTTCCCAGTCCTAAATGGAGTTGAGTCACATGCAGTTTTTGGTCCTACGAGCAAGAGTTATTTTCTGGTAAGAAGAGTCACTATTGCGCTCCAATTGCCATTCACAGTGCAAATAGTACTCGCGTCTGTTCCCTTCGATTACAGTGTATTGGACTGATTAGGAGCTACTTTTCTTGTCAGTTTCCTCAGCAGAGTTGAACTAGATATGGTCCGTGTGTGTAGGAAGCACAGTTCTTTTGTTCTGAGCAAGCTCACTGTTTGGACCCCATTGGAAACACAGTAGAGTAGAAGAGTGCTCTTTTCTCAGAAGCAGAGTGTGTTTCTTGTAAGGCGAGCTAGCGTTTGTTTCCCAGTCCTAAATGGAGTTGAATCACATGCAGTTTCTGGTCCCACGAGCAAGAGTTGTTTTCTGGCAAGAAGAGTCACTATTGTGCTCCCATTGTCATACACAGGGCAAATAGCACTGGCGTCTGTTCCCAGCATGTACAGTGTATTGGACTGAAGAGGATCTACTGTTCTTGTCAGGTTTTTAAGCAGAGTAGAACTAGATATGGCCCGTGTGTGTAGGAAGCACAGTTATTATGTTCTGAGCAAGTTCACTCTTCTGGCCCTATAGGAAACACAGTAGAGTAGAACAGTGCTCTTTTCTCTAAAGCAGAGTGTGTTTCTTGTAAGGCGAGCTCGCGTTTGTTTCCCAGTCCTGAATGGAGTTGAGTCACATGCAGTTTTTGGTCCTACGAGCAAGAGTTGTTTTCTGGTAAGAAGAGTCACTATTGTGCTCCAAATGCCATACACAGTGCAAATAGCACTCGCGTCTGTTCCCAGCAAGTACAGTGTATTGGACTGAAGAAGAGCTACTGTTCTTCTCAGTTTCCTAAGCAGAGTTGAACTAGATATGGTCCATGTGTGTAGGAAGCACATTTCTTTTGTTCTGAGCAAGCTCACTGTTTGGACCCCATAGGAAACACAGTAGAGTAGAAGAGTGCTCTTTTCTCAAAAGCAGAGTGTGTTTCTTGTAAGGCGAGCTAGCGTGTGTTTCCCAGTCCTAAATGGAGTTGAATCCCATGCAGTTTCTGGTCCTACGAGCAAGAGTTCTTTTCTCGTAAGAAGAGTCACTATTGTGCTGCCATTGCCATACACAGGACAAATAGCACTGTTGTCTGTTCCCAGCAAGTACAGTGTATTGGACTGAAGAGGTTCTACTGTTTATGTCAGGTTCCTAATCAGAACTGAACTAGATATGGCCGTGTGTGGAGGAAGCACAGTTTTTTTGTTCTGAACAAGCTCACTGTTCGGACCACATAGGAAACACAGTAGAGTAGAAGAGTGCTCTTTTTTCAAAAGCAGAGTGTGTTTCTTGTAATGCGAGCTAGCGTTTGTTTCCCAGTCCTAAATGGAGTTGAATCACATGCAGTTTCTGTTCCTACGAGCAAGAGTTGTTTTCTCGTAAGAAGAGTCACTATTGTGCTCCCATTGTTTTACATAGGGCAAATAGCACTGGCGTCTCTTCCCAGCCTGTACCGGGTATTGGACTCAAGAGGATCTACTGTTCTTGTCAGGTTCCTAAGCAGAATTAAACTAGATACGGCCATGTGTGTAGGAAGCACAGTTCTTTGTTCTGAGCAAGCTCACTGTTCTTTCCCTATAGGAAACACAGTAGAGTAGAAGAGTGCTCTTTTCTCAAAAGCAGAGTGTGTTTCTTGTACGGCGAGCTAGCATTTGTTTCCCAGTCCTAAATGGTGTTGAATCACATGCAGTTTGTGGTCCTATGAGTAAGAGTTGTTTTCTGGTAAGGAAAGTCACTATTGTGTTCCCACTGCCATACACAGTGCAAATAGCACTCGCGTCTGTTCCCAGCAAGAACAGTGTATCAGACTGAAGTGGAGCTACTGTTCTTGTCAGTTTCCTAAGCAGAGTTGAACGAGATATTGCCCATGTGTGTAGGAAGCACAGTTCTCTTGTTCTGAGCAAGCTCACTGTTCTGGCCCTATAGGAAACACAGTAGAGTAGAAGAGTGCTCTTTTCTCTAAAGCTGAGTGTGTTTCTTGTAAGGCGAGCTAGCGTTTGTTTCCCAGTCATAAATGGAGTTGAGTCACAGGCAGTTTTTTTTCCTACGAGCAAGAGTTGTTTTCTGGTAAGAAGAGTCACTATTGCGCTCCAAATTCCATACACAGTGCAAATAGAACTCGCGTCTGTTCCCAGCAAGTACAGTGTTGGACTGAATAGGAGCTACTGTTCTTGTCAGTTTCCTAAGCAGAGTTGAACTAGATGTGGTCCGTGTGTGTAGGAAGCACAGTTCATTTGTTCTGAGCAAGTTCACTGTTCTGGCCCTATAGGAAACACAGTAGAGTAGAAGAGTGCTCTTTTCTCAAAAGCAGTGTGTGTTTCATGTAAGGCAAGCTAGCATTTGTTTCCCAGTCCTAAATGGAGTTGAATCACATGCAGTTTCTGGTCCTACGAGCAAGAGTTGTTTTCTGGTAAGAAGAGTCACTATTGCGCACCAATTGCCATACACAGTGCAAATAGCACTCGCGTCTGTTCCCAGCAAGTACAGTGTATTGGACTGAAGAGGAGCTACTGTTCTTGTCAGTTTCCTAAGCAGAGTTGAACTAGCTATGGCCCGTGTGAAGGAAGCACAGTTCTTTTGTTCTGATCAAGCTCACTTTTCTGGCCATATAGGAAACACAGAAGAATAGAAGAGTGCTCTTTACTCGAAAGCACAGTGTTTTTCTTAAGGCAAGCTAGCGTTTGTTTCTCAGTCCTAAATGGAGTTGAATCACATTCAGTTTCTGGTCCTAGGAGCAAGAGTTGTTTTCTGGTAAGAAGAGTCACTATTGCGCTCCCATTGTCATACACAGGGCAAATAGTACTGGCGACTGTTCCCAGCATGGACAGTGTATTGGACTGAAGAGGATCTACTGTTCTTGTCAGTTTCCTAACCAGAATTGAATAGGTATGGCCCATGTGTGCAGGAAGCACACTTCCTTTGTTCTGAGGAAGCTCACTGTTCTGGCCCTATAGGAAACACAGTGTAGTAGAAGAATGCTCTTTTCTCAAAAGCAGAGTGTTTTTCTTGTAAGGCGAGCTAGCGTTTCTTTCCCAGTCCTAAATGGAGTTGAGACACATGCAGTTTTTGGTCCTACGAGCAAGAGTTTTTTTCTGGTAAGAAGAATCACTATTGCACTCGATTGCCATACACAGTGCAAATAGCACTTGCATCTGTTCCCAGCAAGTACAGTGTATTGGACTGAAGAGGATCTACTCTTCATGTCAGTTTCATAAGCAGAGTTGAACTAGATATGGTCCGTGTGTGTAGGAAGCACAGTTCATTTGTTCTGAGCAAGTTCACTGTTCTGGCCTATAGGAAACACAGTAGAGTAGAAGAGTGCTCTTTTCTCAAAAGCAGTGTGTGTTTCATGTAAGGCAAGCTAGCATTTGTTTCCCAGTCCTAAATGGAGTTGAATCACATGCAGTTTCTGGTCCTACGAGCAAGAGTTGTTTTCTGGTAAGGAAAGTCACTATTGTGCTCCCATTGACATACACAGTGCAAATAGCACTCGCATGTGTTCCCAGCTATTACAGTGTATCGGACTGAAGAGGAGCTACTGTTCTTGTCAGTTTCCTAAGCAGAGTTGAACTAGATATGGCCGGTGTGTGTAGGAAGCACAGTTTTTTTTTCTGAGCAAGCTCACTGTTTTGGCCCTATAGGAAACACAGAAGAGTAGAAGAGTGCTCTTTTCTCAGAAGCAGAATGTGTTTCTTGTAAGGCGAGCTAGCGTTTGTTTCCCAGTCCTAAATGGAGTTGAGTCACATGCAGTTTTTGGTTCTATGAGAAAGAGTTGTTTTCTGGTAAGAAGAGTCACTATTGTGCTCCAAATGCCATACACAGTGCAAATAGCTCTCGCGTCTGTTCCCAGCAAGTACATTGTATTGGACTGAAGAGGAGCTACTGTTCTTCTCAGTTTCGTAAGCAGAGTTGAACTAGATATGGTCCGTGTGTGTAGGAAGCACAGTTCATTTGTTCTGAGCAAGTTCACTGTTCTGGCCATTTAGAAAACACAGTAGAGTAGAAGAGTGCTCTTTTCTCAAAAGCAGAGTGTGTTTCTTGTAAGGCGAGCTAGAGTTTGTTTCCCAGTCCTAAATGGAGTTCAATCACAAGCAGTTTCTGGTTGTACGAGCAAGAGTTGTTTCTGGTAAGAAGAGTCACTATTGTGCTCCAATTGCCATACACAGTGCAAATAGCACTCGCGTCTGTTCTCAGCAAGTACAGTGTATCGGACTGAAGAGGAGCTACTGTTCTTGACGGTTTCCTAAGCAGAGTTGAACTACACACGGCCCGTGTGTGTAGGAAGCACAGTTATTATGTTCTGAGCAAGTTCACTCTTCTGGCCCTATAGGAAACACAGTAGAGTAGAAGAGTGCTCTTTTATCTAAAGCAGACTGTGTTTCTTGTAAGGTGAGCTCGCGTTCGTTTCCCAGTCCTAAATGGAGTTGAGTCACAGGCAGTTTTTGGTCCTACGAGCAAGAGATGTTTTCCGATAAGAAGAGTCACTATTGCGCACCAAATGCCATACACAGTGCAAATAGCACTCGCGTCTGTTCCCAGCAAGTACAGTGTATTGGACTGAAGAAGAGCTACTGTTCTTGTCAGTTTCCTAAGCAGAGTTGAACTAGATATGGTCCATGTGTGTAGGAAGCACATTTCTTTTGTTCTGAGCAAGCTCACTGTTTGGACCCCATAGGAAACACAGTAGAGTAGAAGAGTGCGCTTTTCTCAAAAGCAGAGTGTGTTTCTTGTAAGGCGAGCTAGCGTTTGTTTCCCAGTCCTAAATGGAGTTGAATCACATGCAGTTTGTGGTCCTATGAGCAAGAGTTGTTTTCTGGTAACTAAAGTCACTATTGTGCTCCCATTGCCATACACAGTGCAAATAGTACTCGCGTCTGTTCCCAGGAAGTACAGTGTATTGGACTGAAGAGCACCTTCTGTTCTTGTCAGTTTCCAAAGCAGAGTTGAACTAGATATGGTCGATGTGTGTAGGAAGCACAGTTCTTTTGTTCTGAGCAAGCTCACTGTTTGGACCACATAGGAAACACAGTAGAGTAGAAGAGTGCTCTTTTCTCAAAAGCAGAGTGTGTTTTTTGTAATGCGAGCTAGCGTTTGTTTCCCAGTCCTAAATGGAGTTGAATCACATGCAGTTTCTGTTCCTACGAGCAAGAGTTGTTTTCTCGTAAGAAGAGTCACTATTGTGCTCCCATTTTTTACACAGGGCAAATAGCACTGGCGTCTGTTCCCAGCATGTACCGGGTATTGGACTGAAGGGGATCTACTGTTCTTGTCAGGTTCCTAAGCAGAATTAAACTAGATACGGCCATGTGTGTAGGAAGCACAGTTCTTTGTTCTGAGCAAGCTCACTGTTCTTTCCTTATAGGAAACACAGTAGAGTAGAAGAGTGCTCTTTTCTCAAAAGCAGAGTGTGTTTCTTGTAAGGCGAGCTAGCATTTGTTTCCTAGTCCTAAATGGAGTTGAATCACATGCAGTTTCTGGTCCTACGAGCAAGAGTTGTTTTCTGGTAAGGAAAGTCACTATTGCGCTCCCATTGCCATACACATTATAAATAGCACTCGCGTCTGTTCCCAGGAAATACAGTGTATTGGACTGAATAGGAGCTACTGTACTGTCAGTTCCCTAAGCAGAGTTGAACTAGATATGTTCCGTGTGAAGGAAGCACAGTTCTTTTTTTCTGATCAAGCTCACTGTTCTGGCCCTATAGGAAACACACAGGAGTAGAAGAGTGCTCTTTTCTCAAAAGCAGAGTGTTTTTCTTGTAAGGCGAGCTAGCGTTTGTTTCCCAGTCTTAAATGGAGTTGAATCACATGCAGTTTCTGGTCCTAGGAGCAAGAGTTGTTTTCTGGTAAGAAGAGTCACTATTGTGCTCCCATTGTCATACACAGGGCAAATAGTACTGGCGTTTGTTCCCAGAATGTACAGTGTATTGGACTGAAGAGGATCTACTGTTCTTGTCAGTTTCCTAAGCAGAGGTGAACTAGATATGGCCCGTGTGTGTAGAAAGCACAGTTCTTTTGTTCTGAGCAAGCTCACTTTTCGGACCCCATAGGAAACACAGTAGAGTAGAAGAGTGCTCTTTTCTCAAAAGCAGTGTGTGTTTCATGTATTGCGAGCTAGCATTTGTTTCCCAGTCCTAAATGGAGTTGAATCACATGCAGTTTCTGGTCCTACGAGCAAGAGTTGTTTTCTGGTAAGGAAAGTCACTATTGCGCTCTCATTGACATACACAGTGCAAATAGCACTCACGTGTGTTCCCAGGTATTACAGTGTATCGGAATGAAGAGGAGCTACTGTTCTTGTTAGTTTCCTAAGCAGAGATGAACTAGATATGGCCCGTGTGTGTAGGAAGCACAGTTCTTTTGTTCTCAGCAAGCTCACTGTTCTGGCCCTATAGGAAACACTTTAGAGTAGAAGAGTGCTCTTTTCTCAAAAGCAGAGTGTGTTTTTTGTAAGGCGAGCTAGCGTTTGTTTCCCAGTCCTAAATGGAGTTGAATCCCATGCAGTTTCTGGTCCTACGAGCAAGAGATCTTTTCTCGTAAGAAGAGTCACTATTGTGCTGCCATTGCCATACACAGGACAAATAGCACTGTTGTCTGTTCCCAGCAAGTACATTGTATTGGACTGAAGAGGATCTACTGTTCATGTCAGGTTCCTAAGCAGAATTGAACTAGATATGGCCGTGTGTGGAGGAAGCACAGTTTTTTTGTTCTGAGCAAGCTCACTGTTCGGACCACATAGGAAACACAGTAGAGTAGAAGAGTGCTCTTTTCTCAAAAGCAGAGTGTGTTTCTTGTAAGGCGAGCTAGCGTTTGTTTCCCAGTCTTAAATGGAGTTAAATCACATGCAGTTACTGGTCCTACGAGCAAGAGTTGTTTTCTGGTAAGGAAGTCACTATTGTGCTCCCATTGCCATACACAGTGCAAATAGCACTCGCGTCTGTTCCCAGCAAGTACAGTGTATTGGACTGAAGAGCAGCTTCTGTTCTTGTCAGTTTCCAAAACAGAGTTGAACTAGGTATGGTCGATGTGTGTAGGAATCACAGTTCTTTTGTTCTGAGCAAGCTCACTGTTTGGACCCCATAGGAAACACAGTAGAGTAGAAGAGTGCTCTTTTCTCAAAAGCAGAGTGTGTTTCTTGTAAGGCGAGCTAGTGTTTGTTTCCCAGTCCTAAATGGAGTTGAATCCCATGCAGTTTCTGGTCCTACGAGCAAGAGTTCTTTTCTCCTAAGAAGAGTCACTATTGCGCTGCCATTGCCATACACAGGACAAATAGCACTGGCGTCTGATCGCAGCAAGTACAGTGTATTGGACTGAAGAGGATCTACTGTTCTTGTCAGGTTCCTAAGCAGAATTGAACTAGATACGGCCATGTGTGTAGGAAGCACAGTTCTTTGTTCTGAGCAAGCTCACTGTTCTTTCCCTATAGAAAACACAGTAGAGTAGAAGAGTGCTCTTTTCTTAAAAGCAGAGTGTGTTTCTTGTAAGGCGAGCTAGCGTTTGTTTCCCAGTCCTAAATGGAGTTGAATCACATGCAGTTTCTTGTCCTACGAGCAAGAGTTGTTTTCTGGTAAGGAAAGTCACTATTGTGTTCCCACTGCCATACACAGTGCAAATAGCACTCGCGTCTGTACCCAACAAGTACAGTGTATCGGACTGAATAGGAGCTACTGTTCTTGTCAGTTTCCTAAGCAGAGTTGAACTAGATATGGTCCATGTGTGTAGGAAGCACAGTTCTTTTGTTCTGAGCAAGCTCACTGTCTGGACCCCATAGGAAACACAGTAGAGTAGAAGAGTGCTCTGTTGCTGGAGAATTTCTCTCCAGCTCCCACCACCAAGTCCCGCCAGTCTCAGAGCCCACTTATAAAATAAACACACAGACTCTTACATTATTTAATCTGCTTGGCCATTAGCTCAGGCCTGTTATTGTCTAGCTCTTACTCTTATATTTAGCCCATTTCTATTAATCTTTACTTTGCCACATGGCTCATGGCTTACTGGTACCTTACATCTTCCTTGTCCTGATGGCGGCTGGCAGTGTCTCTCTCTCAGCCTTCCACTTCCCCGCTTTATTCTCCTCCTTGCCCTGCCTACACTTCCTGCCTAGCCAACGGCCAATCTGTGTTTTATTGATTAATTAGCAACACATTTGCCATACATCCCACAGCACTTCCCCCTTTTTTTTTCAAAAAGGAAGGTTTTAACCTTAACAAAGTAAAATTACATATAATTTGGCAATTTCGGCGTAGCTTCTCTTACTACTTCCTGCTGGAAGGGGGCGCTGTATCTTGTGGGGAAACAAAAAAAAATTTAGAATTATGGAATAGTCCATGAGGCTGTATCGTCTGAGCCAGATGCCTTTAAACCATTCTGGATGTTGGATCATCTGGGCCATGGTGTCATAGGAGACCTTCAGGGGGTCTTGGCTGGTCAAACCTGATGTATCTTAATCTTGAACAAATCCATAGCCTCTGGCTTTCTGTGGAAACAAAAGAGACTCTTTTCCAAGGCAACATATCCTTACATCCAAATTTTGAAGTCAAGGTATCTTTAAAATATACATTTTGGCATAACTCTACACCTTTTACAATCAAATGTTTTTCTGCAGTTAAAAGTCCCAACGACAACACAATCCAGATTCTCTGTGTAATATCCATTTTTACATGGCTTATTTTTTATACTACCTTTACTGTCTCTTTAATGACTTTATTTTTTAAAACTATGTATTTGTTTCTATAACTCTATATATCACCTTTTTTGTCTCTTTCAAGCCTACGTATCTTTTACACACATTGTAAACTATTACATCTGAATCTGTCTTATTGTGAATCTATTGCTTTAAACTGCAGCAGCTATGGCTGCTGGCTCCGCTCACCTCAGCTTCCCAACATGGCTACGTTTTCCGCCAGCTCTGGGAGCCATCAACTCTCAGAAATAGTGGGTCTCTGCTTCTATCAAAGCAGCGTGTAGCCCAGAAATCTCTTTTTTTTTGTTTTGTTTTGTTTTGTACTAGCAAAGGCTAAATCCACCACACAGCTTAATGTGCCACTTGCAGAGGCCTCATTCGCGCCATACTGCAGGTCAAGCATGCATGCCAGGAACCCGCCATAGTAGCTCAAACACGCAGGCTGCCACTAGCTTGAAAGAGACAACTAGGAGCTGTTTTTAGCTCCGTTTTAGAATCTTTTTTCTCAGTTTTTAGGTGGAAACTCTTGCCAACACATTGGACGCCATTTATTGCTGGAGAATTTCTCTCCAGCTCCCACCACCAGTCCCGCCAGTCTCAGAGCCCACTTATAAAATAAACACAAAGACTCTTACATTATTTAAACTGCTTGGCCATTAGCTAAGGCCTGTTATTGTCTAGCTCTTACTCTTATATTTAGCCAATTTCTATTAATTTTTACTTTGCCACATGGCTCATGGCTTACTGGTACCTTACATCTTCCTTGTCCTGATGGCGGCTGGCAGTGTCTCTCTCTCAGCCGTCCAATTCCCCGCTTTATTCTCCTCCTTGCCCCGCCTACACTTCCTGCCTAGCCAACGGTCAATCAGTGTTTTATTGATTAATTAGCAACACATTTGCCATACATCCCACAGCAGTGCTCTTTTCTCAAAAGCAGAGTGTATTTCTTGAAAGGCGAGCTAGCGTTTTTTTCCTAGTCCTAAATGGAGTTGAATCACATGCAGTTTCTGGTCCTACGAGCAAGAGTTGTTTTCTGGTAAGGAAAGTCACTATTGCGCTCCAATTGCCATACACATTACAAATAGCACTCGCGTCTGTTCCCAGGAAGTACAGTGTATTGGACTGAACAGGAGCTACTGTACTGTCAGTTCCCTAAGCAGAGTTGAACTAGATATGGTCCGTGTGTAGGAAGCACAGTTCTTTTGTTCTGAGCAAGCTCACTGTTTGGACCCCATAGGAAACACAGTAGAGTAGAAGAGTGCTCTTTTCTCAAAAGCAGAGTGTGATTCATATAAGGCGAGCTAGCATTTGTTTCCCAGTCATAAATGGAGTTGAATCACATGCAGTTTCTGGTCCTACGAGCAAGAGTTGTTTTCTGGTAAGGAAAGTCACTATTGCGCTCCCATTACCATACATAGTGCAAATAGCACTCGGTTCGTTCCCAGCAAGTACAGTGTATCGGACTGAAGAGGAGCTACTGTTCTTGTCAGTTTCCTAAGCAGAGTTGAACTAGATATGACCCGTGTGAAGGAAGCACAGTTCTTTTGTTCTGATCAAGCTCACTGTTCTGGCCCTATAGGAAACACAGAAGAGTAGAAGAGTGCTCTTTTCTCAAAAGCAATGTGTTTTTCTTGTAAGGCGAGCTAGCGTTTGTTTCCCAGTCTTAAATGGAGGTTAATCACATGCAGTTTTTGGTCCTAGGAGCAAGAGTTGTTTTCTGGTAAGAAGAGTCACTATTGTGCTCCCATTGTCATACACAGGGCAAATAGTCCTGGCGTCTGTTCCCAGCATGTACAGTGTATTGGACTGAAGAGGATCTACTGTTCTTGTCAGTTTCCTAAGCAGAATTGAATAGATATGGCCCATGTGTGCAGGAAGCACAGTTCTTTTGTTCTGAGGAAGCTCACTGTTCTGGCCCTATAGGAAACACAGTATATTAGAAGAATGCTCTTTTCTCAAAAGCAGAGTGTTTTTCTTGTAAGGCGAGCTAGCGTTTCTTTCCCAGTCCTAAATGGAGTTGAGACACATGCAGTTTTTGGTCCTACGAGCAAGATTTTTTTTCTGGTAAGAAGAGTCACTATTGCACTCCCATTGCCATACACAGTGCAAATAGCACTTTCATCTGTTCCCCGCAAGTACAGTGTATTGGACTGAAGAGGATCTACTGTTCATGTCAGTTTCCTAAGCAGAGTTGAACTAGATATGGCCCGTGTGTGTAGGAAGCACAGTTCTTTTGTTCTGAGCAAGCTCACTTTTTGGACCACGTAGGAAACACAGTAGAGTAAAAGAGTGCTCTTTTCTCAAAAGCAGTGTGTGTTTCATGTAAGGCGAGCTAGCATTTGTTTCCCAGTTCTAAATGGAGTTGAATCACATGCAGTTTCTGGTCCTACGAGCAAGAGTTGTTTTCTGGTAAGGAAAGTCACTATTGCGCTCTCATTGACATACACAGTGCAAATAGCACTCGCGTGTGTTTCCAGCTATTACAGTGTATCGGACTGAAGAGAAGCTACTGTTCTTGTTAGTTTCCTAAGCACAGTTGAACTAGATAAGGCCCGTGTGTGTAGGAAGCACAGTTCTTTTGTTCTCAGCAAGCTCACTGTTCTGGCCCTATAGGAAACACTTTAGAGTAGAAGAGTGCTCTTTTCTCAAAAGCAGAGTGTGTTGCTTGTAAGGCGAGCTAATGTTTGTTTCCCAGTCTTAAATGGAGTTGAATCACATGCAGTTTCTGGTCCTATGAGCAACAGATCTTTTCTCATAAGAAGAGTCACTATTGTGCTGCCATTGCCATACACAGGACAAATAGCACTGTTGTCTGTTCCCAGCAAGTACAATGTATTGGACTGAAGAGGATCTACTGTTCATTTCAGGTTCCTAAGCAGAATTGAACTAGATATGGCCGTGTGTGGAGGAAGCACAGGTTTTTTGTTCTGAGCAAGCTCACTGTTCGGACCACATAGGAAACACAGTAGAGTAGAAGAGTGATCTTTTCTCTAAAGCAGAGTGTGTTTCTTGTAAGGCGAGCACGCGTTTGTTTCCCAGTCTTAAATGGAGTTGAATCACATGCAGTTTCTGGTCCTACGAGCAAGAGTTGTTTTCTGGTAAGGAAAGTCACTATTGTGTTCCCACTACCATACACAGTACAAATAGCACTCGCGTCTGTTCCCAGCAAGTACAGTGTATCGGACTGAAGAGGAGCTACTGTTCTTGTCAGTTTCCTAAGCAGAGTTGAACGAGATAGGGCCCGTGTGTGTAGGAAGCACAGTTCTCTTGTTCTGAGCAAGCTCACTGTTCTGGCCCTATAGGAAACACAGTAGAGAAGAAGAGTGCTCTTTTCTCTAAAGCAGAGTGTGTTTCTTGTAAGGCGAGCTAGCGTTTGTTTCCCAGTCCTAAATGGAGTTGAATCACATGCAGTTTTTGGTCCTATGAGCAAGAGTTGTTTTCTGGTAAGAAGAGTCACTATTGCGCTCCAAATTCCATACACAGTGCAAATAGCACGCGCGTCTTTTCCCAGCAAGTACAGTGTATTGGACTGAATAGGAGCTACTGTTCTTGTCAGTTTCCTAAGCAGAGTTGAACTAGATATGATCCATGTGTGTATGAAGCACAGTTCTTTTGTTCTGAGCAAGCTCACTCTTTGGACCCCATAGGAAACACAGTAGAGTAGAAGAGTGCTCTTTTCTCTAAAGCAGAGTGTTTTTTTGTAAGGTGAGCTCGCGTTTGTTTCCCAGTCCTAAATGGAGTTGAGTCACATGCAGTTTTTGGTCCTATGAGAAAGAGTTATTTTCTGGTAAGAATAGACACTATTGCTCTCCAATTGCCATAAACAGTGCAAATAGTACTCGCGTCTGTTCCCTTCAAGTACAGTGTATTGGACTGATTAGAAGCTACTGTTCTTGTCAGTTTCCTCAGCAGAGTTGAACTAGATATGATCCCTGTGTGTAGGAAGCACAGATCTTTTGTTCTGAGCAAGCTCACTGTTTGGACCCCATTGGAAACACAGTAGAGTAGAAGAGTGCTCTTTGCTCAAAAGCAGAGTGTGTTTTTGTAAGGCGAGCTAGCGTTTGTTTCCCAGTCCTAAATGGTGTTGAATCACATGCAGTTTCTGGTCCTACGAGCAAGAGTTGTTTTCTGGCAAGAAGAGTCACTATTGCGCTCCAATTGTCATACACAGGGCAAATAGCATTGGCGTCGGTTCCCAGCATGTACAGTGTATTGTACTGAAGAGGATCTACTGTTCTTGTCAGGTTCCTAAGCAGAGTTGAACTAGATATGGCCGTGTGTGCAGGAAGCACAATTCTTTTGTTCTGAGCAAGCTCACTGTTCTGGCCCTATAGGAAACACAGTAGAGTAGAAGAGTGCTCTTTTCTCAAAAGCAGAGTGTGTTTCTTGTAAGGCAAGCTAGCGTATGTTTTCCAGTCCTAAATGGAGTTGAGTCACATGCAGTTTATGGTCCCACGAGCAAGAGTTTTTTTCTGGTAAGAAGAGTCACTATTGCGCTCCTATTGCCATACACAGTGCAAATAGCACTAGTGTCTGTTCCCAGCAAGTACAGTGTATTGGACTGAAAAGGAGCTACTGTTCTTGTCAGTTTCGAAAGCATAGTTGAACTAGATAAGATCCGTGTGTGTAGGAAGCACAGTTCTTTTGTTCTCAGCAAGCTCACTGTTCTGGCCCTATAGGAAACACAGTAGAGTAGAACAGTGCTCTTTTCTCAAAAGCAGAGTGTGTTTCTTGTAAGGCGAGCTAGCGGTTGTTTCCCAGTCCTAAATGGAGTTAAATCACATGCAGTTTCTGGTCCTACGAGCAAGAGTTGTTTTCTGGTAAGGAAAGTCACTATTGCGCTCCCATTGCCATACACAGTGCAAATAGCACACCCGTCTGTTCCCAGCAATTACAGTGTATCGGACTGAAAAGGAGCTACCGTTCTTGTCAGTTTCCTAAGCAGAGTTGAAGTAGATGTGGTCCGTGTGTAGGAAGCACAGTTTTCTGTTCTGAGCAAGCTCACTGTTTGGACCCCATAGGAAACACAGTAGAGTAGAAGAGTGCTCTTTTCTCAAAAGCAGAGTGTGTTTCTTGTAAGGTGAGCTAGCGTTTGTTTCCCAGTCCTAAATGAAGTTGAATTACATGCAGTTTCTGGTCCTATGAGCAAGAGTTTTTTCTGTTAAGAAGAGTCACTCTTGCGCTCCCTTTGCCATACACAGTGCAAATAGCACTGGCGTTTGTTCCCAGCAAGTACAGTGTATTGAACTGAAGAGAAGCTACTGTTCTTGACAGTTTCCTAAGCAGAGTTGAACTAGATATGGCCCGTGTGTGTAGGAAGCACAGTTTTCTGTTCTGAGCAAGCTCACTGTTTGGACCCCATAGGAAACACAGTAGAGTAGAAGAGTGCTCTTTTCTCAAAAGCACAGTGTGTTTCTTGTAAGGCGAGCTAGCGTTTGTTTTCTAGTCATAAATGGAGTTGAATCACATGCAGTTTCTGGTCCTACGAGCAAGAGTTGTTTTCTGGTAAGAAGAGTCACTATTGCGCTGCCATTGCCATACACAAGACAAATAGCCCTGGCGTCTGTTCCCAGCAAGTACAGTGTATTGGACTGAAGAGGATCTACTGTTCTTGTTAGGTTTATAAGCAGAATTGAACTAGATATGGCCGTGTGTGTAGGAAGCACAGTTTTTTTGTTCTGAGCAAGCTCACTTTTCGGACCCCAAAGGAAACACAATAAAGTAGAAGATTGCTCTTTTCTCTAAAGCAGATTGTGTTTCTTGTAAGGCGAGCTAGCATTTGTTTCCCAGTCCTAAATGGAGTTGAATCACATGCAGTTTCTGGTTCTATGAGCAAGAGTTGTTTTCTGGTAAGGAAAGTCACTATTGTGCTCCCATTGCCGTACACAGTGCAAATAGCACTCCCATCTGTTCCCAGCAAGTACAGTGTATTGGACTGAAGAAGAGCTACTGTTCTTGTCAGTTTCCTAAGCAGAGTTGAACTAGATATGGCCAGTGTGTGTAGGAAGCACAGTTCTTTTGTTCTGAGCAAGCTCACTGTTCGGACCCCATAGGAAACACAGTAGAGTAGATGAGTGCTCTTTTCTCAAAAGCAGAGTGTGTTTCATTTAAGGCGAGCTAGCGTTTCTTTCCCAGTCCTAAATGGAGTTGAATCACATGCAGTTTCTGGTCCTACGAGCAAGAGTTGTTTTCTGGTAAGGAAAGTCACTATTGCGCTCCCATTGCCATACATAGTGCAAATAGCACTCGGTCCGTTCCCAGCAAGTACAGTGTATCGGACTGTTGAGGAGCTAATGTTCTTGTCAGTTTCCTAAGCAGAGTTGAACTAGATATGGCCTGTGTGAAGGAAGCACAGTTCTTTTGTTCTGATCAAGCTCACTGTTCTGGCCCTATAAAAAACACAGTAGAGTAGAAGAGTGCTCTTTTCTCAAAAGCACAGTGTTTTTCTTGTAAGGCGAGCTAGCGTTTGTTTCCCAGTCCTAAATGGAGTTGAATCACATGCAGTTTCTGGTCCTAGGAGCAAGAGTTGTTTTCAGGTAAGAAGAGTCACTATTGCGCTCTCATTGTCATACACAGAGCAAATAGTACTGGCGTCTGTTCCCAGCAAGTACAGTGTATTGGACTGAAGAGGATCTACTGTTCTTGTCAGGTTTCTAATCAGAATTGAACTAGATATGGCCGTGTGTGTAGGAAGCACAGTTCCTTTGTACTGAGCAAGCTCACTGTTTTGACCACAGCGGAAACACAGTAAAGTAGAATAGTGCTCTTTTCTCAAAAGAGAGGGTGTTTCTTGTAAGGCGAGCTAGCGTTTGTTTCCCAGTCCTAAATGGAGTTGAATCCCATGCAGTTTCTGGTCCTACGAGCAAGAGTTGTGTTCTGGTAAGTAGAGTCACTATTGTGCTGCCATTGCCATACACAGGACAAATAGCACTGTCGTCTGTTCCCAGCAAGTACACTGTATTGGACTGAAGAGGATCTACTGTTCATGTCAGGTTCCTAAGCAGAATTGAACTAGATATGGACGTGTGTGTAGGAAGCACAGTCTTTTGTTCTGAGCATGCTCACTGTTCTGGCCCTATAGGAAACACAGTAGAGTAGAAGGGTGCACTTTTCTCAAAAGCAGAGTGTGTTTCTTGTAAGGCGAGCTAGCATTTGTTTCCCAGTCCTAAATGGAGTTGAATCACATGCAGTTTTTGGTCCTATGAGCAAGAGTTGTTTTCTGGTAAGGAAAGTCACTATTGTGTTCCCATTGCCATACAAAGTGCAAAGAGCACTCGCGTCTGTTCCCAGCAAGTACAGTGTATCGGACTGAAGAGGAGCTACTGTTCTTGTCAGTTTCCTAAGCAAAGTTGAACGAGATATGGCCCGTGTGTGTAGGAAGCACATTTCTCTTGTTCTGGGCAAGTGCACTGTTCTGGCCCTATAAGAAACACAGTAGAGTAGAAGAGTGCTCTTTTCTCAAAAGCAGAGTGTGTTTCATGTAAGGCGAGCTAGCATTTGTTTCCCAGTCCTAAATGGAGTTGAATCACATGCAGTTTCTGGTCCTACGAGCAAGAGTTGTTTTCTGATAAGGAAAGTCACTATTGCGCTCCCATTGCCATACATAGTGCAAATAGCACTCGGTCCATTCCCAGCAAGTACAGTGCATCGGACTGAAGAGGAGCTAATGTTCTTGTCAGTTTCCTAAGCAGAGTTGAACTAGATATGGCCCGTGTGTGCAGTAAGCTCAGTTCTTTTGTTTTGAGCAAGCTCACTGTTTTGACCACATCGGAAACACAGTAGACTAGAAGAGTGCTCTTTTCTCAAAAGCAGAGTGTGTTTTTTGTAAGGCGAGCTAGCATTTGTTTCCCAGTCCTAAATGGAGTTGAATCACATGCAGTTTCTGGTCCTACGAGCAAGAGTTGTTTTCTGGTAAGGAAAGTCACTATTGCGCTCCCATTGCCATACACAGTGCAAATACCACACCCGTCTGTTCCCAGCAATTACAGTGTATCGGACTGAAAAGGAGCTACTGTTCTTGTCAGTTTCCTAAGCAGAGTTGAAGTAGATGTGGTCCGTGTGTAGGAAGCACAGTTTTCTGTTCTGAGCAAGCTCACTCTTTGGACCCCATAGGAAACACAGTAGAGTAGAAGAGTGCTCTTTTCTCAAAAACAGAGTGTGTTTCTTGTAATTTGAGCTAGCGTTTGTTTCCCAGTCCTAAATGAAGTTGAATTCCATGCAGTTTCTGGTCCTATGAGCAAGAGTTTTTTCTGGTAAGAAGAGTCACTCTTGCGCTCCCTTTGCCATACACAGTGCAAATAGCACTGGCGTCTGTTCCCAGCAAGTACAGTGTATTGGACTGAAGAGAAGCTACTGTTCTTGACAGTTTCCTAAGCAGAGTTGAACTAGATATGGCCCGTGTGTGTAGGAAGCACAGTTTTCTGTTCTGAGCAAGCTCACTGTTTGGACCCCATAGGAAACACAGTAGAGTAGAAGAGTGCTCTTTTCTCAAAAGCACAGTGTGTTTCTTGTAAGGCGAGCTAGCGTTTGTTTTCTAGTCATAAATGGAGTTGAATCACATGCAGTTTCTGGTCCTACGAGCAAGAGTTGTTTTCTGGTAAGAAGAGTCACTATTGCGCTGCCATTGCCATACACAAGACAAATAGCCCTGGCGTCTGTTCCCAGCAAGTACAGTGTATTGGACTGAAGAGGATCTACTGTTCTTGTTAGGTTTATAAGCAGAATTGAACTAGATATGGCCGTGTGTGTAGGAAGCACAGTTTTTTTGTTCTGAGCAAGCTCACTTTTCGGACCCCAAAGGAAACACAATAAAGTAGAAGATTGCTCTTTTCTCTAAAGCAGATTGTGTTTCTTGTAAGGCGAGCTAGCATTGTTTCCCAGTCCTAAATGGAGTTGAATCACATGCAGTTTCTGGTTCTATGAGCAAGAGTTGTTTTCTGGTAAGGAAAGTCACTATTGTGCTCCCATTGCCGTACACAGTGCAAATAGCACTCCCATCTGTTCCCAGCAAGTACAGTGTATTGGACTGAAGAAGAGCTACTGTTCTTGTCAGTTTCCTAAGCAGAGTTGAACTAGATATGGCCAGTGTGTGTAGGAAGCACAGTTCTTTTGTTCTGAGCAAGCTCACTGTTCGGACCCCATAGGAAACACAGTAGAGTAGAAGAGTGCTCTTTTCTCAAAAGCAGAGTGTGTTTCATTTAAGGCGAGCTAGCGTTTCTTTCCCAGTCCTAAATGGAGTTGAATCACATGCAGTTTCTGGTCCTACGAGCAAGAGTTGTTTTCTGGTAAGGAAAGTCACTATTGCGCTCCCATTGCCATACATAGTGCAAATAGCACTCGGTCCGTTCCCAGCAAGTACAGTGTATCGGACTGTTGAGGAGCTAATGTTCTTGTCAGTTTCCTAAGCAGAGTTGAACTAGATATGGCCTGTGTGAAGGAAGCACAGTTCTTTTGTTCTGATCAAGCTCACTGTTCTGGCCCTATAAAAAACACAGTAGAGTAGAAGAGTGCTCTTTTCTCAAAAGCACAGTGTTTTTCTTGTAAGGCGAGCTAGCGTTTGTTTCCCAGTCCTAAATGGAGTTGAATCACATGCAGTTTCTGGTCCTAGGAGCAAGAGTTGTTTTCAGGTAAGAAGAGTCACTATTGCGCTCTCATTGTCATACACAGAGCAAATAGTACTGGCGTCTGTTCCCAGCAAGTACAGTGTATTGGACTGAAGAGGATCTACTGTTCTTGTCAGGTTTCTAATCAGAATTGAACTAGATATGGCCGTGTGTGTAGGAAGCACAGTTCCTTTGTACTGAGCAAGCTCACTGTTTTGACCACAGCGGAAACACAGTAAAGTAGAATAGTGCTCTTTTCTCAAAAGAGAGGGTGTTTCTTGTAAGGCGAGCTAGCGTTTGTTTCCCAGTCCTAAATGGAGTTGAATCCCATGCAGTTTCTGGTCCTACGAGCAAGAGTTGTGTTCTGGTAAGTAGAGTCACTATTGTGCTGCCATTGCCATACACAGGACAAATAGCACTGTCGTCTGTTCCCAGCAAGTACACTGTATTGGACTGAAGAGGATCTACTGTTCATGTCAGGTTCCTAAGCAGAATTGAACTAGATATGGACGTGTGTGTAGGAAGCACAGTCTTTTGTTCTGAGCATGCTCACTGTTCTGGCCCTATAGGAAACACAGTAGAGTAGAAGGGTGCACTTTTCTCAAAAGCAGAGTGTGTTTCTTGTAAGGCGAGCTAGCATTTGTTTCCCAGTCCTAAATGGAGTTGAATCACATGCAGTTTTTGGTCCTATGAGCAAGAGTTGTTTTCTGGTAAGGAAAGTCACTATTGTGTTCCCATTGCCATACAAAGTGCAAAGAGCACTCGCGTCTGTTCCCAGCAAGTACAGTGTATCGGACTGAAGAGGAGCTACTGTTCTTGTCAGTTTCCTAAGCAAAGTTGAACGAGATATGGCCCGTGTGTGTAGGAAGCACATTTCTCTTGTTCTGGGCAAGTGCACTGTTCTGGCCCTATAAGAAACACAGTAGAGTAGAAGAGTGCTCTTTTCTCAAAAGCAGAGTGTGTTTCATGTAAGGCGAGCTAGCATTTGTTTCCCAGTCCTAAATGGAGTTGAATCACATGCAGTTTCTGGTCCTACGAGCAAGAGTTGTTTTCTGATAAGGAAAGTCACTATTGCGCTCCCATTGCCATACATAGTGCAAATAGCACTCGGTCCATTCCCAGCAAGTACAGTGCATCGGACTGAAGAGGAGCTAATGTTCTTGTCAGTTTCCTAAGCAGAGTTGAACTAGATATGGCCCGTGTGTGCAGTAAGCTCAGTTCTTTTGTTTTGAGCAAGCTCACTGTTTTGACCACATCGGAAACACAGTAGACTAGAAGAGTGCTCTTTTCTCAAAAGCAGAGTGTGTTTTTTGTAAGGCGAGCCTAGCATTTGTTTCCCAGTCCTAAATGGAGTTGAATCACATGCAGTTTCTGGTCCTACGAGCAAGAGTTGTTTTCTGGTAAGGAAAGTCACTATTGCGCTCCCATTGCCATACACAGTGCAAATACCACACCCGTCTGTTCCCAGCAATTACAGTGTATCGGACTGAAAAGGAGCTACTGTTCTTGTCAGTTTCCTAAGCAGAGTTGAAGTAGATGTGGTCCGTGTGTAGGAAGCACAGTTTTCTGTTCTGAGCAAGCTCACTCTTTGGACCCCATAGGAAACACAGTAGAGTAGAAGAGTGCTCTTTTCTCAAAAACAGAGTGTGTTTCTTGTAATTTGAGCTAGCGTTTGTTTCCCAGTCCTAAATGAAGTTGAATTCCATGCAGTTTCTGGTCCTATGAGCAAGAGTTTTTTCTGGTAAGAAGAGTCACTCTTGCGCTCCCTTTGCCATACACAGTGCAAATAGCACTGGCGTCTGTTCCCAGCAAGTACAGTGTATTGGACTGAGAGAAGCTACTGTTCTTGACAGTTTCCTAAGCAGAGTTGAACTAGATATGGCCCGTGTGTGTAGGAAGCACAGTTTTCTGTTCTGAGCAAGCTCACTGTTTGGACCCCATAGGAAACACAGTAGAGTAGAAGAGTGCTCTTTTCTCAAAAGCACAGTGTGTTTCTTGTAAGGCGAGCTAGCGTTTGGTTTTCTAGTCATAAATGGAGTTGAATCACATGCAGTTTCTGGTCCTACGAGCAAGAGTTGTTTTCTGGTAAGAAGAGTCACTATTGCGCTGCCATTGCCATACACAAGACAATAGCCCTGGCGTCTGTTCCCAGCAAGTACAGTGTATTGGACTGAAGAGGATCTACTGTTCTTGTTAGGTTTATAAGCAGAATTGAACTAGATATGGCCGTGTGTGTAGGAAGCACAGTTTTTTTTGTTCTGAGCAAGCTCACTTTTCGGACCCCAAAGGAAACACAATAAAGTAGAAGATTGCTCTTTTCTCTAAAGCAGATTGTGTTTCTTGTAAGGCGAGCTAGCATTGTTTCCCAGTCCTAAATGAAGTTGAATCACATGCAGTTTCTGGTTCTATGAGCAAGAGTTGTTTTCCTGGTAAGGAAAGTCACTATTGTGCTCCCATTGCCGTACACAGTGCAAATAGCACTCCCATCTGTTCCCAGCAAGTACAGTGTATTGGACTGAAGAAGAGCTACTGTTCTGTCAGTTTCCTAAGCAGAGTTGAACTAGATATGGCCAGTGTGTGTAGGAAGCACAGTTCTTTTGTTCTGAGCAAGCTCACTGTTCGGACCCCATAGAAACACAGTAGAGTAGAAGAGTGCTCTTTTCTCAAAAGCAGAGTGTGTTTCATTTAAGGCGAGCTAGCGTTTCTTTCCCAGTCCTAAATGGAGTTGAATCACATGCAGTTTCTGGTCCTACGAGCAAGAGTTGTTTTCTGGTAAGGAAAGTCACTATTGCGCTCCCATTGCCATACATAGTGCAAATAGCACTCGGTCCGTTCCCAGCAAGTACAGTGTATCGGACTGTTGAGGAGCTAATGTTCTTGTCAGTTTCCTAAGCAGAGTTGAACTAGATATGGCCTGTGTGAAGGAAGCACAGTTCTTTTGTTCTGATCAAGCTCACTGTTCTGGCCCTATAAAAAACACAGTAGAGTAGAAGGAGTGCTCTTTTCTCAAAAGCACAGTGTTTTTCTTGTAAGGCGAGCTAGCGTTTGTTTCCCAGTCCTAAATGGAGTTGAATCACATGCAGTTTCTGTCCTAGGAGCAAGAGTTGTTTTCAGGTAAGAAGAGTCACTATTGCGCTCTCATTGTCATACACAGAGCAAATAGTACTGGCGTCTGTTCCCAGCAAGTACAGTGTATTGGACTGAAGAGGATCTACTGTTCTTGTC
>NW_026737829.1:0-31367 GCF_949786415.1 Peromyscus eremicus
TCGCCTTGCAAGAAACACACTCTGCTTTTGAGAAAACAGCACTCTTCAACTCTCCTGTGTTTCCTATAGGGCCAGAACAGTGAGCTTGTTCAGAACAAAAGAACTGTGCTTCCTACACACAGGGGGCATATCTAGTTCAACTCTGCTTAGGAAACTGACAAGAACAGTAGCTTCTCTTCAGTCCAATACACTGTACTTGCTGGGAACAGACGCGAGTGCTATTTGCACTGTGTATGGCAATGGGAGCACAATAGTGACTCTTCTTAGCAGAAAACAACTCTTGCTCGTAGGACCAGAAACTGCATGGGATTCAACCCCGTTTAGGACTGGGAAACAAACGCTAGCTCGCCTTGCAAGAAACACACTCTGCTTTTGAGAAAACAGCACTCTTCTACTCTCCTGTGTTTCCTTTAGGGCCAGAACATTGAGCTTGCTCAGAACAAAAGAACTGTGCTTCCTACACACACGGGGCATATCTAGTTCAACTCTGCTTAGGAAACTGACAAGAACAGTAGCTTCTCTTCAGTCCAATACACTGTACTTGCTGGGAACAGACGCGAGTGCTATTTGCACTGTGTATGGCAATGGGAGCGCAATAGTGACTCTTCTTAGCAGAAAACAACTCTTGCTCGTAGGACCAGAAACTGCATGGTATTCAACTCCGTTTAGGACTGGGAAACAAACGCTAGCTCGCCTTGCAAGAAACACACTCTGCTTTTGAGAAAACAGCACTCTTCTACTCTCCTGTGTTTCCTATAGGGCCAGAACAGTGAGCTCGCTCAGAACAAAAGAACTGTGCTTCCTACACACACGGGGCATATCTAGTTCAACTCTGCTTAGGAAACTGACAAGAACAGTAGCTTCTCTTCAGTCCAATACACTGTACTTGCTGGGAACAGACGCGAGTGCTATTTGCACTGTGTATGGCAATGGGAGCGCAATAGTGACTCTTCTTAGCAGAAAACAACTCTTGCTCGTAGGACCAGAAACTGCATGGGATTCAACTCCTTTTAGGACTGGGAAACAAACGCTAGCTCGCCTTGCAAGAAACACACTCTGCTTTTGAGAAAACAGCACTCTTCTACTCTCCTGTGTTTCCTATAGGGCCAGAACAGTGAGCTTGTTCAGAACAAAAGAACTGTGCTTCCTACACACACGGGGCATATCTAGTTCAACTCTGCTTAGGAAACTGACAAGAACAGTAGCTTCTCTTCAGTCCAATACAGTGTACTTGCTGGGAACAGACGCGAGTGCTATTTGCACTGTGTATGGCAATGGGAGCACAATAGTGACTCTTCTTAGCAGAAAACAACTCTTGCTCGTAGGACCAGAAACTGCATGGGATTCAACCCCGTTTAGGACTGGGAAACAAACGCTAGCTCGCCTTGCAAGAAACACACTCTGCTTTTGAGAAAACAGCACTCTTCTACTCTCCTGTGTTTCCTTTAGGGCCAGAACATTGAGCTTGCTCAGAACAAAAGAACTGTGCTTCCTACACACACGGGGCATATCTAGTTCAACTCTGCTTAGGAAACTGACAAGAACAGTAGCTTCTCTTCAGTCCAATACACTGTACTTGCTGGGAACAGACGCGAGTGCTATTTGCACTGTGTATGGCAATGGGAGCGCAATAGTGACTCTTCTTAGCAGAAAACAACTCTTGCTCGTAGGACCAGAAACTGCATGGGATTCAACTCCGTTTTAGGACTGGGAAACAAACGCTAGCTCGCCTTGCAAGAAACACACTCTGCTTTTGAGAAAACAGCACTCTTCTACTCTCCTGTGTTTCCTATAGGGCCAGAACAGTGAGCTTGCTCAGAACAAAAGAACTGTGCTTCCTACACACACGGGGCATATCTAGTTCAACTCTGCTTAGGAAACTGACAAGAACAGTAGCTTCTCTTCAGTCCAATACACTGTACTTGCTGGGAACAGACGCGAGTGCTATTTGCACTGTGTATGGCAATGGGAGCGCAATAGTGACTCTTCTTAGCAGAAAACAACTCTTGCTCCTAGGACCAGAAACTGCATGGGATTCAACTCCGTTTAGGACTGGGAAACAAATGCTAGCTCGCCTTGCAAGAAACACACTCTGCTTTTGAGAAAACAGCACTCTTCTACTCTCCTGTGTTTCCTATAGGGCCAGAACAGTGAGCTTGCTCAGAACAAAAGAACTGTGCTTCCTACACACACGGGGCATATCTAGTTCAACTCTGCTTAGGAAACTGACAAGAACAGTAGCTTCTCTTCAGTCCAATACACTGTACTTGCTGGGAACAGACGCGAGTGCTATTTGCACTGTGTATGGCAATGGGAGCGCAATAGTGACTCTTCTTAGCAGAAAACAACTCTTGCTCGTAGGACCAGAAACTGCATGGGATTCAACTCCGTTTAGGACTGGGAAACAAACGCTAGCTCGCCTTTCAAGAAACACACTCTGCTTTTGAGAAAACAGCACTCTTCTACTCTCCTGTGTTTCCTATAGGGCCAGAACAGTGAGCTTGCTCAGAACAAAAGAACTGTGCTTCCTACACACACGGGGCATATCTAGTTCAACTCTGCTTAGGAAACTGACAAGAACAGTAGCTTCTCTTCAGTCCAATACACTGTACTTGCTGGGAACAGACGCGAGTGCTATTTGCACTGTGTATGGCAATGGGAGCGCAATACTGACTCTTCTTAGCAGAAAACAACTCTTGCTCGTAGGACCAGAAACTGCATGGGATTCAACTCCGTTTAGGACTGGGAAACAAACGCTAGCTCGCCTTTCAAGAAACACACTCTGCTTTTGAGAAAACAGCACTCTTCTACTCTCCTGTGTTTCCTATAGGGCCAGAACATTGAGCTTGCTCAGAACAAAAGAACTGTGCTTCCTACACACACGGGGCATATCTATTTCAACTCTGCTTAGGAAACTGACAAGAACAGTAGCTTCTCTTCAGTCCAATACACTGTACTTGCTGGGAACAGACGCGAGTGCTATTTGCACTGTGTATGGCAATGGGAGCGCAATAGTGACTCTTCTTAGCAGAAAACAACTCTTGCTCGTAGGACCAGAAACTGCATGGGATTCAACTCCGTTTAGGACTGGGAAACAAACGCTAGCTCGCCTTGCAAGAAACACACTCTGCTTTTGAGAAAACAGCACTCTTCTACTCTCCTGTGTTTCCTATAGGGCCAGAACAGTGAGCTTGCTCAGAACAAAAGAACTGTGCTTCCTACACACACGGGGCATATCTAGTTCAACTCTGCTTAGGAAACTGACAAGAACAGTAGCTTCTCTTCAGTCCAATACACTGTACTTGCTGGGAACAGACGCGAGTGCTATTTGCACTGTGTATGGCAATGGGAGCGCAATAGTGACTCTTCTTAGCAGAAAACAACTCTTGCTCATAGCACCAGAAACTGCATGGGATTCAACTCCGTTTAGGACTGGGAAACAAACGCTAGCTCGCCTTGCAAGAAACACACTCTGCTTTTGAGAAAACAGCACTCTTCTACTCTCCTGTGTTTCCTATAGGGCCAGAACAGTGAGCTTGCTCAGAACAAAAGAACTGTGCTTCCTACACACACGGGGCATATCTAGTTCAACTCTGCTTAGGAAACTGACAAGAACAGTAGCTTCTCTTCAGTCCAATACACTGTACTTGCTGGGAACAGACGCGAGTGCTATTTGCACTGTGTATGGCAATGGGAGCGCAATAGTGACTCTTCTTAGCAGAAAACAACTCTTGCTCGTAGGACCAGAAACTGCATGGGATTCAACTCCGTTTAGGACTGGGAAACAAACGCTAGCTCGCCTTTCAAGAAACACACTCTGCTTTTGAGAAAACAGCACTCTTCTACTCTCCTGTGTTTCCTATAGGGCCAGAACAGTGAGCTTGCTCAGAACAAAAGAACTGTGCTTCCTACACACACGGGGCATATCTAGTTCAACTCTGCTTAGGAAACTGACAAGAACAGTAGCTTCTCTTCAGTCCAATACACTGTACTTGCTGGGAACAGACGCGAGTGCTATTTGCACTGTGTATGGCAATGGGAGCGCAATAGTGACTCTTCTTAGCAGAAAACAACTCTTGCTCGTAGGACCAGAAACTGCATGGGATTCAACCCCGTTTAGGACTGGGAAACAAACGCTAGCTCGCCTTGCAAGAAACACACTCTGCTTTTGAGAAAACAGCACTCTTCTACTCTCCTGTGTTTCCTTTAGGGCCAGAACGTTGAGCTTGCTCAGAACAAAAGAACTGTGCTTCCTACACACACGGGGCATATCTAGTTCAACTCTGCTTAGGAAACTGACAAGAACAGTAGCTTCTCTTCAGTCCAATACACTGTACTTGCTGGGAACAGACGCGAGTGCTCTTTGCACTGTGTATGGCAATGGGAGCGCAATAGTGACTCTTCTTAGCAGAAAACAACTCTTGCTCGTAGGACCAGAAACTGCATGGGATTCAACTCCGTTTAGGACTGGGAAACAAACGCTAGCTCGCCTTGCAAGAAACACACTCTGCTTTTGAGAAAACAGCACTCTTCTACTCTCCTGTGTTTCCTATAGGGCCAGAACAGTGAGCTTGCTCAGAACAAAAGAACTGTGCTTCCTACACACACGGGGCATATCTAGTTCAACTCTGCTTAGGAAACTGACAAGAACAGTAGCTTCTCTTCAGTCCAATACACTGTACTTGCTGGGAACAGACGCGAGTGCTATTTGCACTGTGTATGGCAATGGGAGCGCAATAGTGACTCTTCTTAGCAGAAAACAACTCTTGCTCCTAGGACCAGAAACTGCATGGGATTCAACTCCGTTTAGGACTGGGAAACAAATGCTAGCTCGCCTTGCAAGAAACACACTCTGCTTTTGAGAAAACAGCACTCTTCTACTCTCCTGTGTTTCCTATAGGGCCAGAACAGTGAGCTTGCTCAGAACAAAAGAACTGTGCTTCCTACACACACGGGGCATATCTAGTTCAACTCTGCTTAGGAAACTGACAAGAACAGTAGCTTCTCTTCAGTCCAATACACTGTACTTGCTGGGAACAGACGCGAGTGCTATTTGCACTGTGTATGGCAATGGGAGCGCAATAGTGACTCTTCTTAGCAGAAAACAACTCTTGCTCATAGGACCAGAAACTGCATGGGATTCAACTCCGTTTAGGACTGGGAAACAAACGCTAGCTCGCCTTGCAAGAAACACACTCTGCTTTTGAGAAAACAGCACTCTTCAACTCTCCTGTGTTTCCTATAGGGCCAGAACAGTGAGCTTGTTCAGAACAAAAGAACTGTGCTTCCTACACACACGGGGCATATCTAGTTCAACTCTGCTTAGGAAACTGACAAGAACAGTAGCTTCTCTTCAGTCCAATACACTGTACTTGCTGGGAACAGACGCGAGTGCTATTTGCACTGTGTATGGCAATGGGAGCACAATAGTGACTCTTCTTAGCAGAAAACAACTCTTGCTCGTAGGACCAGAAACTGCATGGGATTCAACCCCGTTTAGGACTGGGAAACAAACGCTAGCTCGCCTTGCAAGAAACACACTCTGCTTTTGAGAAAACAGCACTCTTCTACTCTCCTGTGTTTCCTTTAGGGCCAGAACATTGAGCTTGCTCAGAACAAAAGAACTGTGCTTCCTACACACACGGGGCATATCTAGTTCAACTCTGCTTAGGAAACTGACAAGAACAGTAGCTTCTCTTCAGTCCAATACACTGTACTTGCTGGGAACAGACGCGAGTGCTATTTGCACTGTGTATGGCAATGGGAGCGCAATAGTGACTCTTCTTAGCAGAAAACAACTCTTGCTCGTAGGACCAGAAACTGCATGGTATTCAACTCCGTTTAGGACTGGGAAACAAACGCTAGCTCGCCTTGCAAGAAACACACTCTGCTTTTGAGAAAACAGCACTCTTCTACTCTCCTGTGTTTCCTATAGGGCCAGAACAGTGAGCTCGCTCAGAACAAAAGAACTGTGCTTCCTACACACACGGGGCATATCTAGTTCAACTCTGCTTAGGAAACTGACAAGAACAGTAGCTTCTCTTCAGTCCAATACACTGTACTTGCTGGGAACAGACGCGAGTGCTATTTGCACTGTGTATGGCAATGGGAGCGCAATAGTGACTCTTCTTAGCAGAAAACAACTCTTGCTCGTAGGACCAGAAACTGCATGGGATTCAACTCCTTTTAGGACTGGGAAACAAACGCTAGCTCGCCTTGCAAGAAACACACTCTGCTTTTGAGAAAACAGCACTCTTCTACTCTCCTGTGTTTCCTATAGGGCCAGAACAGTGAGCTTGTTCAGAACAAAAGAACTGTGCTTCCTACACACACGGGGCATATCTAGTTCAACTCTGCTTAGGAAACTGACAAGAACAGTAGCTTCTCTTCAGTCCAATACACTGTACTTGCTGGGAACAGACGCGAGTGCTATTTGCACTGTGTATGGCAATGGGAGCACAATAGTGACTCTTCTTAGCAGAAAACAACTCTTGCTCGTAGGACCAGAAACTGCATGGGATTCAACCCCGTTTAGGACTGGGAAACAAACGCTAGCTCGCCTTGCAAGAAACACACTCTGCTTTTGAGAAAACAGCACTCTTCTACTCTCCTGTGTTTCCTTTAGGGCCAGAACATTGAGCTTGCTCAGAACAAAAGAACTGTGCTTCCTACACACACGGGGCATATCTAGTTCAACTCTGCTTAGGAAACTGACAAGAACAGTAGCTTCTCTTCAGTCCAATACACTGTACTTGCTGGGAACAGACGCGAGTGCTATTTGCACTGTGTATGGCAATGGGAGCGCAATAGTGACTCTTCTTAGCAGAAAACAACTCTTGCTCGTAGGACCAGAAACTGCATGGGATTCAACTCCGTTTTAGGACTGGGAAACAAACGCTAGCTCGCCTTGCAAGAAACACACTCTGCTTTTGAGAAAACAGCACTCTTCTACTCTCCTGTGTTTCCTATAGGGCCAGAACAGTGAGCTTGCTCAGAACAAAAGAACTGTGCTTCCTACACACACGGGGCATATCTAGTTCAACTCTGCTTAGGAAACTGACAAGAACAGTAGCTTCTCTTCAGTCCAATACACTGTACTTGCTGGGAACAGACGCGAGTGCTATTTGCACTGTGTATGGCAATGGGAGCGCAATAGTGACTCTTCTTAGCAGAAAACAACTCTTGCTCCTAGGACCAGAAACTGCATGGGATTCAACTCCGTTTAGGACTGGGAAACAAACGCTAGCTCGCCTTGCAAGAAACACACTCTGCTTTTGAGAAAACAGCACTCTTCTACTCTCCTGTGTTTCCTATAGGGCCAGAACAGTGAGCTTGCTCAGAACAAAAGAACTGTGCTTCCTACACACACGGGGCATATCTAGTTCAACTCTGCTTAGGAAACTGACAAGAACAGTAGCTTCTCTTCAGTCCAATACACTGTACTTGCTGGGAACAGACGCGAGTGCTATTTGCACTGTGTATGGCAATGGGAGCGCAATAGTGACTCTTCTTAGCAGAAAACAACTCTTGCTCGTAGGACCAGAAACTGCATGGGATTCAACTCCGTTTAGGACTGGGAAACAAACGCTAGCTCGCCTTGCAAGAAACACACTCTGCTTTTGAGAAAACAGCACTCTTCAACTCTCCTGTGTTTCCTATAGGGCCAGAACAGTGAGCTTGTTCAGAACAAAAGAACTGTGCTTCCTACACACAGGGGGCATATCTAGTTCAACTCTGCTTAGGAAACTGACAAGAACAGTAGCTTCTCTTCAGTCCAATACACTGTACTTGCTGGGAACAGACGCGAGTGCTATTTGCACTGTGTATGGCAATGGGAGCACAATAGTGACTCTTCTTAGCAGAAAACAACTCTTGCTCGTAGGACCAGAAACTGCATGGGATTCAACCCCGTTTAGGACTGGGAAACAAACGCTAGCTCGCCTTGCAAGAAACACACTCTGCTTTTGAGAAAACAGCACTCTTCTACTCTCCTGTGTTTCCTTTAGGGCCAGAACAGTGAGCTTGCTCAGAACAAAAGAACTGTGCTTCCTACACACACGGGGCATATCTAGTTCAACTCTGCTTAGGAAACTGACAAGAACAGTAGCTTCTCTTCAGTCCAATACACTGTACTTGCTGGGAACAGACGCGAGTGCTATTTGCACTGTGTATGGCAATGGGAGCGCAATAGTGACTCTTCTTAGCAGAAAACAACTCTTGCTCGTAGGACCAGAAACTGCATGGTATTCAACTCCGTTTAGGACTGGGAAACAAACGCTAGCTCGCCTTGCAAGAAACACACTCTGCTTTTGAGAAAACAGCACTCTTCTACTCTCCTGTGTTTCCTATAGGGCCAGAACAGTGAGCTCGCTCAGAACAAAAGAACTGTGCTTCCTACACACACGGGGCATATCTAGTTCAACTCTGCTTAGGAAACTGACAAGAACAGTAGCTTCTCTTCAGTCCAATACACTGTACTTGCTGGGAACAGACGCGAGTGCTATTTGCACTGTGTATGGCAATGGGAGCGCAATAGTGACTCTTCTTAGCAGAAAACAACTCTTGCTCGTAGGACCAGAAACTGCATGGGATTCAACTCCTTTTAGGACTGGGAAACAAACGCTAGCTCGCCTTGCAAGAAACACACTCTGCTTTTGAGAAAACAGCACTCTTCTACTCTCCTGTGTTTCCTATAGGGCCAGAACAGTGAGCTTGTTCAGAACAAAAGAACTGTGCTTCCTACACACACGGGGCATATCTAGTTCAACTCTGCTTAGGAAACTGACAAGAACAGTAGCTTCTCTTCAGTCCAATACACTGTACTTGCTGGGAACAGACGCGAGTGCTATTTGCACTGTGTATGGCAATGGGAGCACAATAGTGACTCTTCTTAGCAGAAAACAACTCTTGCTCGTAGGACCAGAAACTGCATGGGATTCAACCCCGTTTAGGACTGGGAAACAAACGCTAGCTCGCCTTGCAAAAAACACACTCTGCTTTTGAGAAAACAGCACTCTTCTACTCTCCTGTGTTTCCTTTAGGGCCAGAACATTGAGCTTGCTCAGAACAAAAGAACTGTGCTTCCTACACACACGGGGCATATCTAGTTCAACTCTGCTTAGGAAACTGACAAGAACAGTAGCTTCTCTTCAGTCCAATACACTGTACTTGCTGGGAACAGACGCGAGTGCTATTTGCACTGTGTATGGCAATGGGAGCGCAATAGTGACTCTTCTTAGCAGAAAACAACTCTTGCTCGTAGGACCAGAAACTGCATGGGATTCAACTCCGTTTTAGGACTGGGAAACAAACGCTAGCTCGCCTTGCAAGAAACACACTCTGCTTTTGAGAAAACAGCACTCTTCTACTCTCCTGTGTTTCCTATAGGGCCAGAACAGTGAGCTTGCTCAGAACAAAAGAACTGTGCTTCCTACACACACGGGGCATATCTAGTTCAACTCTGCTTAGGAAACTGACAAGAACAGTAGCTTCTCTTCAGTCCAATACACTGTACTTGCTGGGAACAGACGCGAGTGCTATTTGCACTGTGTATGGCAATGGGAGCGCAATAGTGACTCTTCTTAGCAGAAAACAACTCTTGCTCGTAGGACCAGAAACTGCATGGGATTCAACTCCGTTTAGGACTGGGAAACAAACGCTAGCTCGCCTTGCAAGAAACACACTCTGCTTTTGAGAAAACAGCACTCTTCTACTCTCCTGTGTTTCCTATAGGGCCAGAACAGTGAGCTTGCTCAGAACAAAAGAACTGTGCTTCCTACACACACGGGGCATATCTAGTTCAACTCTGCTTAGGAAACTGACCAGAACAGTAGCTTCTCTTCAGTCCAATACACTGTACTTGCTGGGAACAGACGCGAGTGCTATTTGCACTGTGTATGGCAATGGGAGCGCAATAGTGACTCTTCTTAGCAGAAAACAACTCTTGCTCGTAGGACCAGAAACTGCATGGGATTCAACTCCGTTTAGGACTGGGAAACAAACGCTAGCTCGCCTTTCAAGAAACACACTCTGCTTTTGAGAAAACTGCACTCTTCTACTCTCCTGTGTTTCCTATAGGGCCAGAACATTGAGCTTGCTCAGAACAAAAGAACTGTGCTTCCTACACACACGGGGCATATCTATTTCAACTCTGCTTAGGAAACTGACAAGAACAGTAGCTTCTCTTCAGTCCAATACACTGTACTTGCTGGGAACAGACGCGAGTGCTATTTGCACTGTGTATGGCAATGGGAGCGCAATAGTGACTCTTCTTAGCAGAAAACAACTCTTGCTCGTAGGACCAGAAACTGCATGGGATTCAACTCCGTTTAGGACTGGGAAACAAACGCTAGCTCGCCTTGCAAGAAACACACTCTGCTTTTGAGAAAACAGCACTCTTCTACTCTCCTGTGTTTCCTATAGGGCCAGAACAGTGAGCTTGCTCAGAACAAAAGAACTGTGCTTCCTACACACACGGGGCATATCTAGTTCAACTCTGCTTAGGAAACTGACAAGAACATTAGCTTCTCTTCAGTCCAATACACTGTACTTGCTGGGAACAGACGCGAGTGCTATTTGCACTGTGTATGGCAATGGGAGCGCAATAGTGACTCTTCTTAGCAGAAAACAACTCTTGCTCATAGCACCAGAAACTGCATGGGATTCAACTCCGTTTAGGACTGGGAAACAAACGCTAGCTCGCCTTGCAAGAAACACACTCTGCTTTTGAGAAAACAGCACTCTTCTACTCTCCTGTGTTTCCAATAGGGCCAGAACAGTGAGCTTGCTCAGAACAAAAGAACTGTGCTTCCTACACACACGGGGCATATCTAGTTCAACTCTGCTTAGGAAACTGACAAGAACAGTAGCTTCTCTTCAGTCCAATACACTGTACTTGCTGGGAACAGACGCGAGTGCTATTTGCACTGTGTATGGCAATGGGAGCGCAATAGTGACTCTTCTTAGCAGAAAACAACTCTTGCTCGTAGGACCAGAAACTGCATGGGATTCAACTCCGTTTAGGACTGGGAAACAAACGCTAGCTCGCCTTTCAAGAAACACACTCTGCTTTTGAGAAAACAGCACTCTTCTACTCTCCTGTGTTTCCTATAGGGCCAGAACAGTGAGCTTGCTCAGAACAAAAGAACTGTGCTTCCTACACACACGGGGCATATCTAGTTCAACTCTGCTTAGGAAACTGACAAGAACAGTAGCTTCTCTTCAGTCCAATACACTGTACTTGCTGGGAACAGACGCGAGTGCTATTTGCACTGTGTATGGCAATGGGAGCGCAATAGTGACTCTTCTTAGCAGAAAACAACTCTTGCTCGTAGGACCAGAAACTGCATGGGATTCAACTCCGTTTAGGACTGGGAAACAAACGCTAGCTCGCCTTGCAAGAAACACACTCTGCTTTTGAGAAAACAGCACTCTTCTACTCTCCTGTGTTTCCTATAGGGCCAGAACAGTGAGCTTGCTCAGAACAAAAGAACTGTGCTTCCTACACACACGGGGCATATCTAGTTCAACTCTGCTTGGGAAACTGACAAGAACGGTAGCTTCTCTTCAGTCCAATACACTGTACTTGCTGGGAACAGACGCGAGTGCTATTTGCACTGTGTATGGCAATGGGAGCGCAATAGTGACTCTTCTTAGCAGAAAACAACTCTTGCTCGTAGGACCAGAAACTGCATGGGATTCAACTCCGTTTAGGACTGGGAAACAAACGCTAGCTCGCCTTGCAAGAAACACACTCTGCTTTTGAGAAAACAGCACTCTTCTACTCTCCTGTGTTTCCTATAGGGCCAGAACAGTGAGCTTGCTCAGAACAAAAGAACTGTGCTTCCTACACACACGGGGCATATCTAGTTCAACTCTGCTTAGGAAACTGACAAGAACGGTAGCTTCTCTTCAGTCCAATACACTGTACTTGCTGGGAACAGACGCGAGTGCTATTTGCACTGTGTATGGCAATGGGAGCGCAATAGTGACTCTTCTTAGCAGAAAACAACTCTTGCTCGTAGGACCAGAAACTGCATGGGATTCAACTCCGTTTAGGACTGGGAAACAAACGCTAGCTCGCCTTGCAAGAAACACACTCTGCTTTTGAGAAAACAGCACTCTTCAACTCTCCTGTGTTTCCTATAGGGCCAGAACAGTGAGCTTGTTCAGAACAAAAGAACTGTGCTTCCTACACACACGGGGCATATCTAGTTCAACTCTGCTTAGGAAACTGACAAGAACAGTAGCTTCTCTTCAGTCCAATACACTGAACTTGCTGGGAACAGACGCGAGTGCTATTTGCACTGTGTATGGCAATGGGAGCACAATAGTGACTCTTCTTAGCAGAAAACAACTCTTGCTCGTAGGACCAGAAACTGCATGGGATTCAACCCCGTTTAGGACTGGGAAACAAACGCTAGCTCGCCTTGCAAGAAACACACTCTGCTTTTGAGAAAACAGCACTCTTCTACTCTCCTGTGTTTCCTTTAGGGCCAGAACATTGAGCTTGCTCAGAACAAAAGAACTGTGCTTCCTACACACACGGGGCATATCTAGTTCAACTCTGCTTAGGAAACTGACAAGAACAGTAGCTTCTCTTCAGTCCAATACACTGTACTTGCTGGGAACAGACGCGAGTGCTATTTGCACTGTGTATGGCAATGGGAGCGCAATAGTGACTCTTCTTAGCAGAAAACAACTCTTGCTCGTAGGACCAGAAACTGCATGGTATTCAACCCCGTTTAGGACTGGGAAACAAACGCTAGCTCGCCTTGCAAGAAACACACTCTGCTTTTGAGAAAACAGCACTCATCTACTCTCCTGTGTTTCCTATAGGGCCAGAACAGTGAGCTCGCTCAGAACAAAAGAACTGTGCTTCCTACACACACGGGGCATATCTAGTTCAACTCTGCTTAGGAAACTGACAAGAACAGTAGCTTCTCTTCAGTCCAATACACTGTACTTGCTGGGAACAGACGCGAGTGCTATTTGCACTGTGTATGGCAATGGGAGCGCAATAGTGACTCTTCTTAGCAGAAAACAACTCTTGCTCGTAGGACCAGAAACTGCATGGGATTCAACTCATTTTAGGACTGGGAAACAAACGCTAGCTCGCCTTGCAAGAAACACACTCTGCTTTTGAGAAAACAGCACTCTTCTACTCTCCTGTGTTTCCTATAGGGCCAGAACAGTGAGCTCGTTCAGAACAAAAGAACTGTGCTTCCTACACACACGGGGCATATCTAGTTCAACTCTGCTTAGGAAACTGACAAGAACAGTAGCTTCTCTTCAGTCCAATACACTGTACTTGCTGGGAACAGACGCGAGTGCTATTTGCACTGTGTATGGCAATGGGAGCACAATAGTGACTCTTCTTAGCAGAAAACAACTCTTGCTCGTAGGACCAGAACCTGCATGGGATTCAACCCCGTTTAGGACTGGGAAACAAACGCTAGCTCGCCTTGCAAGAAACACACTCTGCTTTGAGAAAACAGCACTCTTCTACTCTCCTGTGTTTCCTTTAGGGCCAGAACATTGAGCTTGCTCAGAACAAAAGAACTGTGCTTCCTACACACACGGGGCATATCTAGTTCAACTCTGCTTAGGAAACTGACCAGAACAGTAGCTTCTCTTCAGTCCAATACACTGTACTTGCTGGGAACAGACGCGAGTGCTATTTGCACTGTGTATGGCAATGGGAGCGCAATAGTGACTCTTCTTAGCAGAAAACAACTCTTGCTTGTAGGACCAGAACTGCATGGGATTCAACCCCGTTTTAGGACTGGGAAACAAACGCTAGCTCGCCTTGCAAGAAACACACTCTGCTTTTGAGAAAACAGCACTCTTCTACTCTCCTGTGTTTCCTATAGGGCCAGAACAGTGAGCTTGCTCAGAACAAAAGAACTGTGCTTCCTACACACACGGGGCATATCTAGTTCAACTCTGCTTAGGAAACTGACAAGAACAGTAGCTTCTCTTCAGTCCAATACACTGTACTTGCTGGGAACAGACGCGAGTGCTATTTGCACTGTGTATGGCAATGGGAGCGCAATAGTGACTCTTCTTAGCAGAAAACAACTCTTGCTCGTAGGACCAGAAACTGCATGGGATTCAACTCCGTTTTAGGACTGGGAAACAAACGCTAGCTCGCCTTGCAAGAAACACACTCTGCTTTTGAGAAAACAGCACTCTTCTACTCTCCTGTGTTTCCTATAGGGCCAGAACAGTGAGCTTGCTCAGAACAAAAGAACTGTGCTTCCTACACACACGGGGCATATCTAGTTCAACTCTGCTTAGGAAACTGACAAGAACAGTAGCTTCTCTTCAGTCCAATACACTGTACTTGCTGGGAACAGACGCGAGTGCTATTTGCACTGTGTATGGCAATGGGAGCGCAATAGTGACTCTTCTTAGCAGAAAACAACTCTTGCTCGTAGGACCAGAAACTGCATGGGATTCAACTCCGTTTAGGACTGGGAAACAAACGCTAGCTCGCCTTTCAAGAAACACACTCTGCTTTTGAGAAAACAGCACTCTTCTACTCTCCTGTGTTTCCTATAGGGCCAGAACAGTGAGCTTGCTCAGAACAAAAGAACTGTGCTTCCTACACACACGGGGCATATCTAGTTCAACTCTGCTTAGGAAACTGACAAGAACAGTAGCTTCTCTTCAGTCCAATACACTGTACTTGCTGGGAACAGACGCGAGTGCTATTTGCACTGTGTATGGCAATGGGAGCGCAATAGTGACTCTTCTTAGCAGAAAACAACTCTTGCTCGTAGGACCAGAAACTGCATGGGATTCAACTCCGTTTAGGACTGGGAAACAAACGCTAGCTCGCCTTGCAAGAAACACACTCTGCTTTTGAGAAAACAGCACTCTTCTACTCTCCTTTGTTTCCTATAGGGCCAGAACATTGAGCTTGCTCAGAACAAAAGAACTCGGCTTCCTACACACACGGGGCATATCTAGTTCAACTCTGCTTAGGAAACTGACCAGAACAGTAGCTTCTCTTCAGTCCAATACACTGTACTTGCTGGGAACAGACGCGAGTGCTATTTGCACTGTGTATGGCAATGGGAGCGCAATAGTGACTCTCCTTAGCAGAAAACAACTCTTGCTCGTAGGACCAGAAACTGCATGGGATTCACCTCTGTTTAGGACTGGGAAACAAACGCTAGCTCGCCTTGCAAGAAACACACTCTGCTTTTGAGAAAACAGCACTCTTCTACTCTCCTGTGTTTCCTATAGGGCCAGAACAGTGAGCTTGCTCAGAACAAAAGGACTGTGCTTCCTACACACACGGGGCATATCTAGTTCAACTCTGCTTAGGAAACTGACAAGAACAGCAGCTTCTCTTCAGTCCAATACACTGTACTTGCTGGGAACAGACGCGAGTGCTATTTGCACTGTGTATGGCAATGGGAGCGCAATAGTGACTCTTCTTAGCAGAGAACAACTCTTGCTCATAGCACCAGAAACTGCATGGGATTCAACTCCGTTTAGGACTGGGAAACAAACGCTAGCTCGCCTTGCAAGAAACACACTCTGCTTTTGAGAAAACAGCACTCTTCTACTCTCCTGTGTTTCCTATAGGGCCAGAACAGTGAGCTTGCTCAGAACAAAAGAACTGTGCTTCCTACACACACGGGGCATATCTAGTTCAACTCTGCTTAGGAAACTGACAAGAACAGTAGCTTCTCTTCAGTCCAATACACTGTACTTGCTGGGAACAGACGCAAGTGCTATTTGCACTGTGTATGGCAATGGGAGCACAATAGTGACTCTTCTTAGCAGAAAACAACTCTTGCTCCTAGGACCAGAAACTGCATGGGATTCAACTCTGTTTAGGACTGGGAAACAAACGCTAGCTCGCCTTGCAAGAAACACACTCTGCTTTTGAGAAAACAGCACTCTTCTACTCTCCTGTGTTTCCTATAGGGCCAGAACAGTGAGCTTGCTCAGAACAAAAGAACTGTGCTTCCTACACACACGGGGCATATCTAGTTCAACTCTGCTTAGGAAACTGACAAGAACAGTAGCTTCTCTTCAGTCCAATACACTGTACTTGCTGGGAACAGACGCGAGTGCTATTTGCACTGTGTATGGCAATGGGAGCGCAATAGTGACTCTTCTTAGCAGAAAACAACTCTTGCTCCTAGGACCAGAAACTGCATGGGATTCAACTCCGTTTAGGACTGGGAAACAAACGCTAGCTCGCCTTGCAAGAAACACACTCTGCTTTTGAGAAAACAGCACTCTTCTACTCTCCTGTGTTTCCAATAGGGCCAGAACAGTGAGCTTGCTCAGAACAAAAGAACTGTGCTTCCTACACACACGGGGCATATCTAGTTCAACTCTGCTTAGGAAACTGACAAGAACAGTAGCTTCTCTTCAGTCCAATACACTGTACTTGCTGGGAACAGACGCGAGTGCTGTTTGCACTGTGTATGGCAATGGGAGCGCAATAGTGACTCTTCTTAGCAGAAAACAACTCTTGCTCGTAGGACCAGAAACTGCATGGGATTCAACTCCGTTTAGGACTGGGAAACAAACGCTAGCTCGCCTTTCAAGAAACACACTCTGCTTTTGAGAAAACAGCACTCTTCTACTCTCCTGTGTTTCCTATAGGGCCAGAACAGTGAGCTTGCTCAGAACAAAAGAACTGTGCTTCCTACACACACGGGGCATATCTAGTTCAACTCTGCTTAGGAAACTGACAAGAACAGTAGCTTCTCTTCAGTCCAATACACTGTACTTGCTGGGAACAGACGCGAGTGCTATTTGCACTGTGTATGGCAATGGGAGCGCAATAGTGACTCTTCTTAGCAGAAAACAACTCTTGCTCGTAGGACCAGAAACTGCATGGGATTCAACTCCGTTTAGGACTGGGAAACAAACGCTAGCTCGCCTTGCAAGAAACACACTCTGCTTTTGAGAAAACAGCACTCTTCTACTCTCCTGTGTTTCCTATAGGGCCAGAACAGTGAGCTTGCTCAGAACAAAAGAACTGTGCTTCCTACACACACGGGGCATATCTAGTTCAACTCTGCTTGGGAAACTGACAAGAACGATAGCTTCTCTTCAGTCCAATACACTGTACTTGCTGGGAACAGACGCGAGTGCTATTTGCACTGTGTATGGCAATGGGAGCGCAATAGTGACTCTTCTTAGCAGAAAACAACTCTTGCTCCTAGGACCAGAAACTGCATGGGATTCAACTCCGTTTAGGACTGGGAAACAAACGCTAGCTCGCCTTGCAAGAAACACACTCTGCTTTTGAGAAAACAGCACTCTTCTACTCTCCTGTGTTTCCTATAGGGCCAGAACAGTGAGCTTGCTCAGAACAAAAGAACTGTGCTTCCTACACACACGGGGCATATCTAGTTCAACTCTGCTTAGGAAACTGACAAGAACAGTAGCTTCTCTTCAGTCCAATACACTGTACTTGCTGGGAACAGACGCGAGTGCTATTTGCACTGTGTATGGCAATGGGAGCGCAATAGTGACTCTTCTTAGCAGAAAACAACTCTTGCTCGTAGGACCAGAAACTGCATGGGATTCAACTCCGTTTAGGACTGGGAAACAAACGCTAGCTCGCCTTGCAAGAAACACACTCTGCTTTTGAGAAAACAGCACTCTTCAACTCTCCTGTGTTTCCTATAGGGCCAGAACAGTGAGCTTGTTCAGAACAAAAGAACTGTGCTTCCTACACACACGGGGCATATCTAGTTCAACTCTGCTTAGGAAACTGACAAGAACAGTAGCTTCTCTTCAGTCCAATACACTGAACTTGCTGGGAACAGACGCGAGTGCTATTTGCACTGTGTATGGCAATGGGAGCACAATAGTGACTCTTCTTAGCAGAAAACAACTCTTGCTCGTAGGACCAGAAACTGCATGGGATTCAACCCCGTTTAGGACTGGGAAACAAACGCTAGCTCGCCTTGCAAGAAACACACTCTGCTTTTGAGAAAACAGCACTCTTCTACTCTCCTGTGTTTCCTTTAGGGCCAGAACATTGAGCTTGCTCAGAACAAAAGAACTGTGCTTCCTACACACACGGGGCATATCTAGTTCAACTCTGCTTAGGAAACTGACAAGAACAGTAGCTTCTCTTCAGTCCAATACACTGTACTTGCTGGGAACAGACGCGAGTGCTATTTGCACTGTGTATGGCAATGGGAGCGCAATAGTGACTCTTCTTAGCAGAAAACAACTCTTGCTCGTAGGACCAGAAACTGCATGGTATTCAACTCCGTTTAGGACTGGGAAACAAACGCTAGCTCGCCTTGCAAGAAACACACTCTGCTTTTGAGAAAACAGCACTCTTCTACTCTCCTGTGTTTCCTATAGGGCCAGAACAGTGAGCTCGCTCAGAACAAAAGAACTGTGCTTCCTACACACACGGGGCATATCTAGTTCAACTCTGCTTAGGAAACTGACAAGAACAGTAGCTTCTCTTCAGTCCAATACACTGTACTTGCTGGGAACAGACACGAGTGCTATTTGCACTGTGTATGGCAATGGGAGCGCAATAGTGACTCTTCTTAGCAGAAAACAACTCTTGCTCGTAGGACCAGAAACTGCATGGGATTCAACTCCTTTTAGGACTGGGAAACAAACGCTAGCTCGCCTTGCAAGAAACACACTCTGCTTTTGAGAAAACAGCACTCTTCTACTCTCCTGTGTTTCCTATAGGGCCAGAACAGTGAGCTTGTTCAGAACAAAAGAACTGTGCTTCCTACACACACGGGGCATATCTAGTTCAACTCTGCTTAGGAAACTGACAAGAACAGTAGCTTCTCTTCAGTCCAATACACTGTACTTGCTGGGAACAGACGCGAGTGCTATTTGCACTGTGTATGGCAATGGGAGCACAATAGTGACTCTTCTTAGCAGAAAACAACTCTTGCTCGTAGGACCAGAACCTGCATGGGATTCAACCCCGTTTAGGACTGGGAAACAAACGCTAGCTCGCCTTGCAAGAAACACACTCTGCTTTTGAGAAAACAGCACTCTTCTACTCTCCTGTGTTTCCTATAGGGCCAGAACAGTGAGCTTGCTCAGAACAAAAGAACTGTGCTTCCTACACACACGGGGCATATCTAGTTCAACTCTGCTTAGGAAACTGACAAGAACAGCAGCTTCTCTTCAGTCCAATACACTGTACTTGCTGGGAACAGACGCGAGTGCTATTTGCACTGTGTATGGCAATGGGAGCGCAATAGTGACTCTTCTTAGCAGAAAACAACTCTTGCTCCTAGGACCAGAAACTGCATGGGATTCAACTCCGTTTAGGACTGGGAAACAAACGCTAGCTCGCCTTGCCAGAAACACACTCTGCTTTTGAGAAAACAGCACTCTTCTACTCTCCTGTGTTTCCTATAGGGCCAGAACAGTGAGCTTGCTCAGAACAAAAGAACTGTGCTTCCTACACACACGGGGCATATCTAGTTCAACTCTGCTTAGGAAACTGACAAGAACAGTAGCTTCTCTTCAGTCCAATACACTGTACTTGCTGGGAACAGACGCGAGTGCTATTTGCACTGTGTATGGCAATGGGAGCGCAATAGTGACTCTTCTTAGCAGAAAACAACTCTTGCTCGTAGGACCAGAAACTGCATGGGATTCAACTCCGTTTAGGACTGGGAAACAAACGCTAGCTCGCCTTGCAAGAAACACACTCTGCTTTTGAGAAAACAGCACTCTTCTACTCTCCTGTGTTTCCTATAGGGCCAGAACAGTGAGCTTGCTCAGAACAAAAGGACTGTGCTTCCTACACACACGGGGCATATCTAGTTCAACTCTGCTTAGGAAACTGACAAGAACAGTAGCTTCTCTTCAGTCCAATACACTGTACTTGCTGGGAACAGACGCGAGTGCTATTTGCACTGTGTATGGCAATGGGAGCGCAATAGTGACTCTTCTTAGCAGAAAACAACTCTTGCTCGTAGGACCAGAAACTGCATGGGATTCAACTCCGTTTAGGACTGGGAAACAAACGCTAGCTCGCCTTGCAAGAAACACACTCTGCTTTTGAGAAAACAGCACTCTTCTACTCTCCTGTGTTTCCTATAGGGCCAGAACATTGAGCTTGCTCAGAACAAAAGAACTGTGCTTCCTACACACACGGGGCATATCTAGTTCAACTCTGCTTAGGAAACTGACAAGAACAGTAGCTTCTCTTCAGTCCAATACACTGTACTTGCTGGGAACAGACGCGAGTGCTATTTGCACTGTGTATGGCAATGGGAGCGCAATAGTGACTCTTCTTAGCAGAAAAAAACTCTTGCTCGTAGGACCAGAAACTGCATGGGATTCAACTCCGTTTAGGACTGGGAAACAAACGCTAGCTCGCCTTGCAAGAAACACACTCTGCTTTTGAGAAAACAGCACTCTTCTACTCTCCTGTGTTTCCTATAGGGCCAGAACAGTGAGCTTGCTCAGAACAAAAGAACTGTGCTTCCTACACACACGGGGCATATCTAGTTCAACTCTGCTTAGGAAACTGACAAGAACAGTAGCTTCTCTTCAGTCCAATACACTGTACTTGCTGGGAACAGACGCAAGTGCTATTTGCACTGTGTATGGCAATGGGAGCACAATAGTGACTCTTCTTAGCAGAAAACAACTCTTGCTCCTAGGACCAGAAACTGCATGGGATTCAACTCTGTTTAGGACTGGGAAACAAACGCTAGCTCGCCTTGCAAGAAACACACTCTGCTTTTGAGAAAACAGCACTCTTCTACTCTCCTGTGTTTCCTATAGGGCCAGAACAGTGAGCTTGCTCAGAACAAAAGAACTGTGCTTCCTACACACACGGGGCATATCTAGTTCAACTCTGCTTAGGAAACTGACAAGAACAGTAGCTTCTCTTCAGTCCAATACACTGTACTTGCTGGGAACAGACGCGAGTGCTATTTGCACTGTGTATGGCAATGGGAGCGCAATAGTGACTCTTCTTAGCAGAAAACAACTCTTGCTCGTAGGACCAGAAACTGCATGGGATTCAACTCCGTTTAGGACTGGGAAACAAACGCTAGCTCGCCTTGCAAGAAACACACTCTGCTTTTAGGAAAACAGCACTCTTCTACTCTCCTGTGTTTCCTATAGGGCCAGAACAGTGAGCTTGCTCAGAACAAAAGAACTGTGCTTCCTACACACACGGGGCATATCTAGTTCAACTCTGCTTAGGAAACTGACAAGAACAGTAGCTTCTCTTCAGTCCAATACACTGTACTTGCTGGGAACAGACGCGAGTGCTATTTGCACTGTGTATGGCAATGGGAGCGCAATAGTGACTCTTCTTAGCAGAAAACAACTCTTGCTCCTAGGACCAGAAACTGCATGGGATTCAACTCCGTTTAGGACTGGGAAACAAACGCTAGCTCGCCTTGCAAGAAACACACTCTGTTTTTGAGAAAACAGCACTCTTCTACTCTCCTGTGTTTCCTATAGGGCCAGAACATTGAGCTTGCTCAGAACAAAAGAACTGTGCTTCCTACACACACGGGGCATATATAGTTCAACTCTGCTTAGGAAACTGACAAGAACAGTAGCTTCTCTTCAGTCCAATACACTGTACTTGCTGGGAACAGACGCGAGTGCTATTTGCACTGTGTATGGCAAAGGGAGCGCAATAGTGACTCTTCTTAGCAGAACACAACTCTTGCTCGTAGGAACAGAAACTGCATGGGATTCAACTCCGTTTAGGACTGGGAAACAAACGCTAGCTCGCCTTTCAAGAAACACACTCTGCTTTTGAGAAAACAGCACTCTTGTACTCTCCTGTGTTTCCTATAGGGCCAGAACAGTGAGCTTGCTCAGAACAAAAGAACTGTTCTTCCTACACACACGGGGCATATCTAGTTCAACTCTGCTTAGGAAACTGACAAGAACAGTAGCTTCTCTTCAGTCCAATACACTGTACTTGCTGGGAACAGACGCGAGTGCTATTTGCACTGTGTATGGCAATGGGAGCGCAATAGTGACTCTTCTTAGCAGAAAACAACTCTTGCTCGTAGGACCAGAAACTGCATGGGATTCAACTCCGTTTAGGACTGGGAAACAAACGCTAGCTCGCCTTTCAAGAAACACACTCTGCTTTTGAGAAAACAGCACTCTTCTACTCTAATGTGTTTCCTATAGGGCCAGAACAGTGAGCTTGCTCAGAACAAAAGAACTGTGCTTCCTACACACACGGGGCATATCTAGTTCAACTCTGCTTAGGAAACTGACCAGAACAGTAGCTTCTCTTCAGTCCAATACACTGTACTTGCTGGGAACAGACGCGAGTGCTATTTGCACTGTGTATGGCAATGGGAGCGCAATAGTGACTCTTCTTAGCAGAAAACAACTCTTGCTCGTAGGACCAGAAACTGCATGGGATTCAACTCCGTTTAGGACTGGGAAACAAACGCTAGCTCGCCTTGCAAGAAACACACTCTGCTTTTGAGAAAACAGCACTCTTCTACTCTCCTGTGTTTCCTATAGGGCCAGAACAGTGAGCTTGCTCAGAACAAAAGGACTGTGCTTCCTACACACACGGGGCATATCTAGTTCAACTCTGCTTAGGAAACTGACAAGAACAGTAGCTTCTCTTCAGTCCAATACACTGTACTTGCTGGGAACAGACGCGAGTGCTATTTGCACTGTGTATGGCAATGGGAGCGCAATAGTGACTCTTCTTAGCAGAAAACAACTCTTGCTCGTAGGACCAGAAACTGCATGGGATTCAACTCCGTTTAGGACTGGGAAACAAACGCTAGCTCGCCTTGCAAGAAACACACTCTGCTTTTGAGAAAACAGCACTCTTCTACTCTCCTGTGTTTCCTATAGGGCCAGAACAGTGAGCTTGCTCAGAACAAAAGAACTGTGCTTCCTACACACACGGGGCATATCTAGTTCAACTCTGCTTAGGAAACTGACAAGAACAGTAGCTTCTCTTCAGTCCAATACACTGTACTTGCTGGAAACAGACGCGAGTGCTATTTGCACTGTGTATGGCAATGGGAGCGCAATAGTGACTCTTCTTAGCAGAAAACAACTCTTGCTCGTAGGACCAGAAACTGCATGGGATTCAACTCCGTTTAGGACTGGGAAACAAACGCTAGCTCGCCTTGCAAGAAACACACTCTGCTTTTGAGAAAACAGCACTCTTCTACTCTCCTGTGTTTCCTATAGGGCCAGAACAGTGAGCTTGCTCAGAACAAAAGAACTGTGCTTCCTACACACACGGGGCATATCTAGTTCAACTCTGCTTAGGAAACTGACCAGAACAGTAGCTTCTCTTCAGTCCAATACACTGTACTTGCTGGGAACAGACGCGAGTGCTATTTGCACTGTGTATGGCAATGGGAGCGCAATAGTGACTCTTCTTAGCAGAAAACAACTCTTGCTCGTAGGACCAGAAACTGCATGGGATTCAACTCCGTTTAGGACTGGGAAACAAACGCTAGCTCGCCTTGCAAGAAACACACTCTGCTTTTGAGAAAACAGCACTCTTCTACTCTCCTGTGTTTCCTATAGGGCCAGAACAGTGAGCTTGCTCAGAACCAAAGAACTGTGCTTCCTACACACACGGGGCATATCTAGTTCAACTCTGCTTTGGAAACTGACCAGAACAATAGCTTCTCTTCAGTCCAATACACTGTACTTGCTGGGAACAGACGCGAGTGCTATTTGCACTGTGTATGGCAATGGGAGCGCAATAGTGACTCTTCTTAGCAGAAAACAACTCTTGCTCGTAGGACCAGAAACTGCATGGGATTCAACTCCGTTTAGGACTGGGAAACAAACGCTAGCTCGCCTTGCAAGAAACACACTCTGCTTTTGAGAAAACAGCACTCTTCTACTCTCCTGTGTTTCCTATAGGGCCAGAACAGTGAGCTTGCTCAGAACCAAAGAACTGTGCTTCCTACACACACGGGGCATATCTAGTTCAACTCTGCTTAGGAAACTGACCAGAACAGTAGCTTCTCTTCAGTCCAATACACTGTACTTGCTGGGAACAGACGCGAGTGCTATTTGCACTGTGTATGGCAATGGGAGCGCAATAGTGACTCTTCTTAGCAGAAAACAACTCTTGCTCGTAGGACCACAAACTGCATGGGATTCTACTCTGTTTAGGACTGGGAAACAAACGCTAGCTCGCCTTGCAAAAAACACACTCTGCTTTTGAGAAAACAGCACTCTTCTACTCTCCTGTGTTTCCTATAGGGCCAGAACAGTGAGCTTGCTCAGAACAAAAGAACTGTGCTTCCTACACACACGGGGCATATCTAGTTCAACTCTGCTTAGGAAACTGACAAGAACAGTAGCTTCTCTTCAGTCCAATACACTGTACTTGCTGGGAACAGACGCGAGTGCTATTTGCACTGTGTATGGCAATGGGAGCGCAATAGTGACTCTTCTTAGCAGAAAACAACTCTTGCTCGTAGGACCACTAACTGCATGGGATTCAACTCCGTTTAGGACTGGGAAACAAACGCTAGCTCGCCTTGCAAGAAACACACTCTGGTTTTGAGAAAACAGCACTCTTCTACTCTCCTGTGTTTCCTATAGGGCCAGAACAGTGAGCTTGCTCAGAACAAAAGAACTGTGCTTCCTACACACACGGGGCATATCTAGTTCAACTCTGCTTAGGAAACTGACCAGAACAGTAGCTTCTCTTCAGTCCAGTACACTGTACTTGCTGGGAACAGACGCGAGTGCTATTTGCACTGTGTATGGCAATGGGAGCGCAATAGTGACTCTTCTTAGCAGAAAACAACTCTTGCTCGTAGGACCAGAAACTGCATGGGATTCAACTCCGTTTAGGACTGGGAAACAAACGATAGCTCGCCTTGCAAGAAACACACTCTGCTTTTGAGAAAACAGCACTCTTCTACTCTCCTGTGTTTCCTATAGGGCCAGAACAGTGAGCTTGCTCAGAACAAAAAAACTGTGCTACCTACACACACGGGGCATATCTAGTTCAACTCTGCTTAGGAAACTGACAAGAACAGTAGCTTCTCTTCAGTCCAATACACTGTACTTGCTGGGAACAGACGCGAGTGCTATTTGCACTGTGTATGGCAATGGGAGCGCAATAGTGACTCTTCTTAGCAGAAAACAACTCTTGCTCGTAGGACCAGAAACTGCATGGGATTCTACTCCGTTTAGGACTGGGAAACAAACGCTAGCTCGCCTTGCAAGAAACACACTCTGCTTTTGAGAAAACAGCACTCTTCTACTCTCCTGTGTTTCCTATAGGGCCAGAACAGTGAGCTTGCTCAGAACAAAAGAACTGTGCTTCCTACACACACGGGGCATATCTAGTTCAACTCTGCTTAGGAAACTGACAAGAACAGTAGCTTCTCTTCAGTCCAATACACTGTACTTGCTGGGAACAGACGCGAGTGCTATTTGCACTGTGTATGGCAATGGGAACGCAATAGTGACTCTTCTTAGCAGAAAACAACTCTTGCTCGTAGGACCAGAAACTGCATGGGATTCAACTCCGTTTAGGACTGGGAAACAAACGCTAGCTCGCCTTGCAAGAAACACACTCTGCTTTTGAGAAAACAGCACTCTTCTACTCTCCTGTGTTTCCTATAGGGCCAGAACAGTGAGCTTGCTCAGAACAAAAGAACTGTGCTTCCTACACACACGGGGCATATCTAGTTCAACTCTGCTTAGGAAACTGACAAGAACAGTAGCTTCTCTTCAGTCCAATACACTGTACTTGCTGGGAACAGACGCGAGTGCTATTTGCACTGTGTATGGCAATGGGAGCGCAATAGTGACTCTTCTTAGCAGAAAACAACTCTTGCTCGTAGGACCACAAACTGCATGGGATTCTACTCCGTTTAGGACTGGGAAACAAACGCTAGCTCGCCTTGCAAGAAACACACTCTGCTTTTGAGAAAACAGCACTCTTCTACTCTCCTGTGTTTCCTATAGGGCCAGAACAGTGAGCTTGCTCAGAACAAAAGAACTGTGCTTCCTACACACACGGGGCATATCTAGTTCAACTCTGCTTAGGAAACTGACAAGAACAGTAGCTTCTCTTCAGTCCAATACACTGTACTTGCTGGGAACAGACGCGAGTGCTATTTGCACTGTGTATGGCAATGGGAGCGCAATAGTGACTCTTCTTAGCAGAAAACAACTCTTGCTCGTAGGACCACTAACTGCATGGGATTCAACTCCGTTTAGGACTGGGAAACAAACGCTAGCTCGCCTTGCAAGAAACACACTCTGCTTTTGAGAAAACAGCACTCTTCTACTCTCCTGTGTTTCCTATAGGGCCAGAACAGTGAGCTTGCTCAGAACAAAAGAACTGTGCTTCCTACACACACGGGGCATATCTAGTTCAACTCTGCTTAGGAAACTGACAAGAACAGTAGCTTCTCTTCAGTCCAATACACTGTACTTGCTGGGAACAGACGCGAGTGCTATTTGCACTGTGTATGGCAATGGGAACGCAATAGTGACTCTTCTTAGCAGAAAACAACTCTTGCTCGTAGGACCAGAAACTGCATGGGATTCAACTCCGTTTAGGACTGGGAAACAAACGCTAGCTCGCCTTGCAAGAAACACACTCTGCTTTTGAGAAAACAGCACTCTTCTACTCTCCTGTGTTTCCTATAGGGCCAGAACAGTGAGCTTGCTCAGAACAAAAGAACTGTGCTTCCTACACACACGGGGCATATCTAGTTCAACTCTGCTTAGGAAACTGACCAGAACAGTAGCTTCTCTTCAGTCCAATACACTGTACTTGCTGGGAACAGACGCGAGTGCTATTTGCACTGTGTATGGCAATGGGAGCGCAATAGTGACTCTTCTTAGCAGAAAACAACTCTTGCTCGTAGGACCACAAACTGCATGGGATTCTACTCCGTTTAGGACTGGGAAACAAACGCTAGCTCGCCTTGCAAAAAACACACTCTGCTTTTGAGAAAACAGCACTCTTCTACTCTCCTGTGTTTCCTATAGGGCCAGAACAGTGAGCTTGCTCAGAACAAAAGAACTGTGCTTCCTACACACACGGGGCATATCTAGTTCAACTCTGCTTAGGAAACTGACAAGAACAGTAGCTTCTCTTCAGTCCAATACACTGTACTTGCTGGGAACAGACGCGAGTGCTATTTGCACTGTGTATGGCAATGGGAGCGCAATAGTGACTCTTCTTAGCAGAAAACAACTCTTGCTCTTAGGACCAGAAACTGCATGGGATTCTACTCCGTTTAGGACTGGGAAACAAACGCTAGCTCGCCTTGCAAGAAACACACTCTGCTTTTGAGAAAACAGCACTCTTCTACTCTCCTGTGTTTCCTATAGGGCCAGAACAGTGAGCTTGCTCAGAACAAAAGAACTGTGCTTCCTACACACACGGGGCATATCTAGTTCAACTCTGCTTAGGAAACTGACAAGAACAGTAGCTTCTCTTCAGTCCAATACACTGTACTTGCTGGGAACAGACGCGAGTGCTATTTGCACTGTGTATGGCAATGGGAACGCAATAGTGACTCTTCTTAGCAGAAAACAACTCTTGCTCGTAGGACCAGAAACTGCATGGGATTCAACTCCGTTTAGGACTGGGAAACAAACGCTAGCTCGCCTTGCAAGAAACACACTCTGCTTTTGAGAAAACAGCACTCTTCTACTCTCCTGTGTTTCCTATAGGGCCAGAACAGTGAGCTTGCTCAGAACAAAAGAACTGTGCTTCCTACACACACGGGGCATATCTAGTTCAACTCTGCTTAGGAAACTGACAAGAACAGTAGCTTCTCTTCAGTCCAATACACTGTACTTGCTGGGAACAGACGCCAGTGCTATTTGCACTGTGTATGGCAATGGGAGCGCAATAGTGACTCTTCTTAGCAGAAAACAACTCTTGCTCGTAGGACCACAAACTGCATGGGATTCAACTCCGTTTAGGACTGGGAAACAAACGCTAGCTCGCCTTGCAAGAAACACACTCTGCTTTTGAGAAAACAGCACTCTTCTACTCTCCTGTGTTTCCTATAGGGCCAGAACAGTGAGCTTGCTCAGAACCAAAGAACTGTGCTTCCTACACACACGGGGCATATCTAGTTCAACTCTGCTTAGGAAACTGACCAGAACAATAGCTTCTCTTCAGTCCAATACACTGTACTTGCTGGGAACAGACGCGAGTGCTATTTGCACTGTGTATGGCAATGGGAGCGCAATAGTGACTCTTCTTAGCAGAAAACAACTCTTGCTCGTAGGACCAGAAACTGCATGGGATTCAACTCCGTTTAGGACTGGGAAACAAACGCTAGCTCGCCTTGCAAGAAACACACTCTGCTTTTGAGAAAACAGCACTCTTCTACTCTCCTGTGTTTCCTATAGGGCCAGAACAGTGAGCTTGCTCAGAACCAAAGAACTGTGCTTCCTACACACACGGGGCATATCTAGTTCAACTCTGCTTAGGAAACTGACCAGAACAGTAGCTTCTCTTCAGTCCAATACACTGTACTTGCTGGGAACAGACGCGAGTGCTATTTGCACTGTGTATGGCAATGGGAGCGCAATAGTGACTCTTCTTAGCAGAAAACAACTCTTGCTCGTAGGACCACAAACTGCATGGGATTCTACTCCGTTTAGGACTGGGAAACAAACGCTAGCTCGCCTTGCAAAAAACACACTCTGCTTTTGAGAAAACAGCACTCTTCTACTCTCCTGTGTTTCCTATAGGGCCAGAACAGTGAGCTTGCTCAGAACAAAAGAACTGTGCTTCCTACACACACGGGGCATATCTAGTTCAACTCTGCTTAGGAAACTGACAAGAACAGTAGCTTCTCTTCAGTCCAATACACTGTACTTGCTGGGAACAGACGCGAGTGCTATTTGCACTGTGTATGGCAATGGGAGCGCAATAGTGACTCTTCTTAGCAGAAAACAACTCTTGCTCGTAGGACCACTAACTGCATGGGATTCAACTCCGTTTAGGACTGGGAAACAAACGCTAGCTCGCCTTGCAAGAAACACACTCTGCTTTTGAGAAAACAGCACTCTTCTACTCTCCTGTGTTTCCTATAGGGCCAGAACAGTGAGCTTGCTCAGAACAAAAGAACTGTGCTTCCTACACACACGGGGCATATCTAGTTCAACTCTGCTTAGGAAACTGACCAGAACAGTAGCTTCTCTTCAGTCCAGTACACTGTACTTGCTGGGAACAGACGCGAGTGCTATTTGCACTGTGTATGGCAATGGGAGCACAATAGTGACTCTTCTTAGCAGAAAACAACTCTTGCTCGTAGGACCAGAAACTGCATGGGATTCAACTCCGTTTAGGACTGGGAAACAAACGCTAGCTCGCCTTGCAAGAAACACACTCTGCTTTTGAGAAAACAGCACTCTTCTACTCTCCTGTGTTTCCTATAGGGCCAGAACAGTGAGCTTGCTCAGAACAAAAAAACTGTGCTTCCTACACACACGGGGCATATCTAGTTCAACTCAGCTTAGGAAACTGACAAGAACAGTAGCTTCTCTCCAGTCCAATACACTGTACTTGCTGGGAACAGACACGAGTGCTATTTGCACTGTGTATGGCAATGGGAGCGCAATAGTGACTCTTCTTAGCAGAAAACAACTCTTGCTCGTAGGACCAGAAACTGCATGGGATTCTACTCCCTTTAGGACTGGGAAACAAACGCTAGCTCGCCTTGCAAGAAACACACTCTGCATTTGAGAAAACAGCACTCTTCTACACTCCTCTGTTTCCTATAGGGCCAGAACAGTGAGCTTGCTCAGAACAAAAGAACTGTGCTTCCTACACACACGGGGCATATCTAGTTCAACTCTGCTTAGGAAACTGACAAGAACAGTAGCTTCTCTTCAGTCCAATACACTGTACTTGCTGGGAACAGACGCGAGTGCTATTTGCACTGTGTATGGCAATGGGAGCGCAATAGTGACTCTTCTTAGCAGAAAACAACTCTTGCTCGTAGGACCACAAACTGCATGGGATTCAACTCCGTTTAGGACTGGGAAACAAACGCTAGCTCGCCTTGCAAGAAACACACTCTGCTTTTGAGAAAACAGCACTCTTTTACTCTCCTGTGTTTCCTATAGGGCCAGAACAGTGAGCTTGCTCAGAACAAAAGAACTGTGCTTCCTACACACACGGGGCATATCTAGTTCAACTCTGCTTAGGAAACTGACAAGAACAGTAGCTTCTCTTCAGTCCAATACACTGTACTTGCTGGGAACAGACGCGAGTGCTATTTGCACTGTGTATGGCAATGGGAGCGCAATAGTGACTCTTCTTAGCAGAAAACAACTCTTGCTCGTAGGACCACAAACTGCATGGGATTCAACTCCGTTTAGGACTGGGAAACAAACGCTAGCTCGCCTTGCAAGAAACACACTCTGCTTTTGAGAAAACAGCACTCTTCTACTCTCCTGTGTTTCCTATAGGGCCAGAACAGTGAGCTTGCTCAGAACCAAAGAACTGTGCTTCCTACACACACGGGGCATATCTAGTTCAACTCTGCTTAGGAAACTGACAAGAACAGTAGCTTCTCTTCAGTCCAGTACACTGTACTTGCTGGGAACAGACGCGAGTGCTATTTGCACTGTGTATGGCAATGGGAGCGCAATAGTGACTCTTCTTAGCAGAAAACAACTCTTGCTCGTAGGACCAGAAACTGCATGGGATTCAACTCCGTTTAGGACTGGGAAACAAACGCTAGCTCGCCTTGCAAGAAACACACTCTGCTTTTGAGAAAACAGCACTCTTCCACTCTCCTGTGTTTCCTATAGGGCCAGAACAGTGAGCTTGCTCAGATCAAAAAAACTGTGCTTCCTACACACACGGGGCATATCTAGTTCAACTCAGCTTAGGAAACTGACAAGAACAGTAGCTTCTCTTCAGTCCAATACACTGTACTTGCTGGGAACAGACACGAGTGCTATTTGCACTGTGTATGGCAATGGGAACGCAATAGTGACTCTTCTTAGCAGAAAACAACTCTTGCTCGTAGGACCAGAAACTGCATGGGATTCTACTCCGTTAGGACTGGGAAACAAACGCTAGCTCGCCTTGCAAGAAACACACTCTGCATTTGAGAAAACAGCACTCTTCTACTCTCCTCTGTTTCCTATAGGGCCAGAACAGTGAGCTTGCTCAGAACAAAAGAACTGTGCTTCCTACACACACGGGGCATATCTAGTTCAACTCTGCTTAGGAAACTGACAAGAACAGTAGCTTCTCTTCAGTCCAATACACTGTACTTGCTGGGAACAGACGCGAGTGCTATTTGCACTGTGTATGGCAATGGGAGCGCAATAGTGACTCTTCTTAGCAGAAAACAACTCTTGCTCGTAGGACCAGAAACTGCATGGGATTCTAC
>NW_026737830.1:0-31346 GCF_949786415.1 Peromyscus eremicus
AAACTGACAAGAACAGTAGTACCTATTCAGTCCAATACACTGTACTTGCTGTGAACAGACGCCAGTGCTCTTTGCACTGTGTACGGCAATGGGAGCACAATAGTGACCTTCCTTATCAGAAAACAACTCTTGATAGTAGGACCAGACACTGCATGTGATTCAACTCCATTTAGGACTGGGAAACAAATGCTAGCTCGCCTTAAAAGAAACACACTCTGCTTTTAAGAAAAGAGCACTCTTCTACTCTACTGTTTTTCCTATGGGGTCCAAACAGTGAGCTTGCAAAGAACAAAAGAACTGTGCTTCCTACACACATGGACCATATCTAGTTAAACTCTGCTTAGGAAACTGACAAGAACAGTAGCTCCTCTTCAGTCCAATACACTGTACTTGCTGGGAAAGGACGCGAGTGCTATTTGCACTGTGTATGGCATTTGGAGCACAATAGTGACTCTTCTTACCAGAAAACATCTCTTGCTCATAGGACCAAAAACTGCATGTGACTCAACTCCATTTAGGACTGGGAAATAAACGCGAGCTCGCCTTACAAGAAACACACTCTGCTTTAGAGAAATGAGCACTCTTCTACTCTACTGTGTTTCCTATAGGGCCAGAACAGTGTGCTTGCTCAGAACATAATAACTGTGCTTCCTAAACACACAGGCCATATCTAGTTCAACTCTGCTTAGGAAACTGACAAGAACAGTAGCTCCTCTTCAGTCCGATACACTGTACTTGCTGGGAAAAGACGCGAGTGCTATTTGCACTGTGTATGGCAAAGGGAGCACAATAGTGACTTTCCTTACCAGAAAACAACTCTTGCTCGTAGGACCAGAAACTGCATGAGATTCAAATCCATTTAGGACTGGGAAACAAATGCTAGCTTGCCTTACAAAAAACACACTCTGCTTTTGAGAAAAGAGCACTCTTCTACTCTACTGTGTTTCCTATGGTGTCCGAACAGTGAGCTTGCTCAGAACAAAAGAACTGTGCTTCCTACACACACGGCCATATCTAGTTCAATTCTGCTTAGGAATCTGAAAAGAACAGCAGATCCTCTTCATTCCAATACACTGTGCTTGCTGGGAACAGACGCCAGTGCTATTTGTCCTGTGTATGGCAATGGCAGCACAATAATGACTCTTCTTACCATAAAACAACTCTTGCTCGTAGGACCAGAAACTGCATGTGATTCAACTCCATTTAAGACTGGGAAACAAATGCTAGCTCGCATTACAAGAAACACACTCTGCTTTAGAGAAAAGAGCACTCATCTACTCTACTGTGTATCCTATACGGCCAGAACAGTGAGCTTGCTCAGAACAAAAGAACTGTGTTTCCTACACACGGGCCATATCTAGTTCAACTCTGCTTAGGACACTGACAAGAACAGTAGCTTCTCTTCAGTCCGATACACTGTACTTACTGGGAACAGACGCGAGAGCTATTTGCACTGTGGATGGCATTGGGAGCGCAATAGTGACTTTCCTTACCAGAAAACAACTATTGCTCCTAGGACCAGAAACTGCATGTGATTCAACTCCATTTAGGACTGGGAAACAAATGTTAGCTCGCCTTACATGAAACACACTCTGCTTTTGAGAAAAGAGCACTCTTCTACTCTACTGTGTTTCCTATGGGGTCCGAACAGTGAGCTTGCTCTGATCAAAAGAACTGTGCTTCCTACACACACGGGCCATATCTAGTTCAACTCTGCTTAGGAAACTGACAAGAACAGGAGCTCCTCTTCAGTCCAATACTCTGTACTTGCAGGGAGCAGACGCGAGTGCTATTTGCCCTGTGTATGGCAATGGGAGCACAATAGTGACTCTTCATACAAGAAAACAACTCTTGCTCGTAGGACAAAAAAACTGCATGTGACTCAACTCCATTTAGGACTGGGAAACAAACGCAAGCTCGCCTTACAAGAAACACACTCTGCTTTTGAGAAAAGAGCACTCTTCTACTCTACTGTGTTTCCTATAGGGCCAGAACAGTGAGCTTGCTCAGAACAAAAGAACTGTGCTTCCTACACACATGGTCATATCTAGTTCAACTCTGCTTAGGAAACTGACAAGAACAGTAGCACCTATTCAGTTCAATACACTGTACATGCTGGGAACAGACGCCAGTGCTATTTGTCCTGTATATGGCAATGGCAGCGCAATAGTGACTCTTCTTACCAGAAAACAACTCTTGCTCGTAGGACCAGAAACTGCATGGGATTCAACTCCATTTAGGACTGGGAAACAAACGCTAGCTCGCCTTACAAGAAACACACTCTGCTTTAGAGAAAAGAGCACTCTTCTACTCTACTGTGTTTCCTATGGGGTCCAAACAGTGAGCTTGCTCAGAACAAAAGAACTGTGCTTCCTACACACATGGATCATATACAGTTGAACTCTGCTTAGGAAACTGACAAGAACAGTAGTACCTATTCAGTCCAATACACTGTACTTGCTGTGAACAGACGCCAGTGCTCTTTGCACTGTGTACGGCAATGGGAGCACAATAGTGACCTTCCTTATCAGAAAACAACTCTTGATAGTAGGACCAGACACTGCATGTGATTCAACTCCATTTAGGACTGGGAAACAAATGCTAGCTCGCCTTAAAAGAAACACACTCTGCTTTTAAGAAAAGAGCACTCTTCTACTCTACTGTTTTTCCTATGGGGTCCAAACAGTGAGCTTGCAAAGAACAAAAGAACTGTGCTTCCTACACACATGGACCATATCTAGTTAAACTCTGCTTAGGAAACTGACAAGAACAGTAGCTCCTCTTCAGTCCAATACACTGTACTTGCTGGGAACAGACGCGAGTGCTATTTGCACTGTGTATGTCAATGGGAGCGCAATAGTGACTTTCTTTACCAGAAAACAACTCTATCTCGTAGGACCAGAAACTGCATGTGATTCAACTCCATTTAGGACTGGGAAACAAACGCTAGCTCGCCTTACAAGAAACACACTCTGCTTTTGAGAAAAGAGCACTCTTCTACTCTACTGTGTTTCTTATAGGGCCAGAACAGTGAGCTTACTCAGAACAAAAGAACTGTGCTTCCTACACACACGGCCATATCTAGTTCAATTCTGCTTAGGAAACTGACAGGAACAGTAGATCCTCTTCTGTCCCATACACTGTACTTACTGGGAACAGACGCCAGTGCTATTTGCCCTGTGTATGACAATGGGAGCACAATAGTGACTCTTCTTACCAGAAAACAACTCTTGCTCGTAGGACCAGAAACTGCATGTGATTCAACTCCATTAAGGACTGGGAAACAAACGCTAGCTCGATTTACAAGAAACACACTCTGCTTTTGAGAAAAGAGCACTCTTCTACTCTACTCTGTTTCCTTTGGGGTCTAAACAGTGAGCTTGCTCAGAACAAAAGAACTGTGCTTCCTACACACGGGCCATATCTAGTTCAACTCTGCTTAGGAAACTGACAAGAACAGTAGATCCTCTTCAGTCCAATACACTGCACTTGCTGGGAACAGACGGGAGTGCTATTTGCACTGTGTATGGCAAAGGGAGCACAATAGTGACTTTCCTTACCAGAAAACAAATCTTGCACATATGACTAAAAACTGCATGTGATTCAACTCCATTTAGGACTGGGAAACAAACGCTAGTTCGCCTTACAAGGAACACACTCTGCTTTTGAGAAAAGAGCACTCTTCTACTCTACTGTGTTTCCTATGGGATTCGAACAGTGAGCTTGCTCAGAACAAAAAAACTGTGCTTCCTACACACGGGCCATATCTAGTTCAACTCTGCTTAGGACACTGACAAGAACAGTGGCTCCTCTTCAGTCCAATACACTGTACTCTCTGGGAACAGACGTGAGTGCTATTTGCACTTTGTATGGCAATGGGATGGCAATAGTGACTCTTCTTACCAGAAAACAACTCTTGCTCGTAGGACCAGAAACTGCATGTGACTCAAATCCATTTAGGACTGGGAAACAAACGCTAGCTCGTCTTACAAGGAACACACTCTGCTTTTGAGAAAAGAGCACTCTTCTACTCTACTGGGTTTCCTATAGGGCCAGAAGAGTGAGCATGCTCAGAACAAAAGAACTGTGCTTCCTACACACACGGGCCATATCTAGTTCAATTCTATTTAGGAAAATGACAAGAACATTAGATCCTCTTCAGTCCAATACACTGTACATGCTGGGAATGGACACCAGTGCTATTTGCACTGTGTATGGCAATGGGAGCGAAATAGTGACTCTTCTTACCAGAAAACAACTCCTGCTCATAGGACAAAAAACTCCATTTGATTCAACTCCCTTTCGGACTGGGAAACAAACGCTAGCTCGCCTTACAAGAAACACACTCTGCTTTTGAGAAAAGAGCACTCTTCTACTCTACTGTGTTTCCTATGGGGTCTGAACAGTGAGCTTGCTCAGAACAAAAGAACTGTGCATCCTACACACACGGGACATATCTACTTCAACTCTGCTTAGGAAACTGACAAGAACAGTAGCTTCTCTTCAGTCCAATACACTGTACTTGCTGGGAACAGACGCGAGTGCTATTTGCACTGTGTATGTCAATGGGAGCACAATAGTGACTCTTCTTACCAGAAAACAACTCTTGCTCGTAGGACCAGAAACTGAATGGGATTCAACTCCATTTCTTACTGGGAAACAAACACTAGCTGGCCTTACAAGAAACACACTCTGCTTTTGAGAAAAGACCACTCTTCTACTCTACTGTGTTTCCTATGGGTTCCGAACAGTGAGCTTGCTCAGAACAAAAGAACTGTGCTTCCTACACACACGGGCCATATCTATTTCAACTCTGCTTAGGAAACTGACAAGAATAGTAGCTCCTCTTCAGTCCAATACCCTGTACTTGGTGGGAACAGACGCGAGTGCTATTTGCACTGTGTATGGCAGTGGGAGCGCAATAGTGACTTTCCTTACCAGAAAACAACTCTTGTTCGTAGGAACAAAAACTGCATGGGATTCAACTCCATTTAGTACTGGGAAAAAAACGCTAGCTCGCCTTACAAGAAACACACTCTGCTTTTGAGAAAAGAGCACTCTTCTACTCTTCTGTGTTTCCTATAGGGCCAGAACAGAAAGCTTGCTCAGAACAAAAGAACTGTGCTTCCTACATACACGGCCATAACTAGTTCAATTCTGCTTAGGAAACTGACAAGAACAGTAGATCCTTTTCAGTCCAACACACTGTACATGCTGCGAACAGACGCGAGTGCTATTGTACTGTGTATGGCAATGGGAGCACACTAGTGTCTCTTCTTACCAGAAAACAACTCTTGCTCGTAGGACCAGAAACTGCATGTGATTCAACTCCATTTAGGACTGGGAAACAAACGCTAGCTCGCCTTACAAGGAACACACTCTGCTTTTGAGAAAAGAGCACTCTTCTACTCTACTGTGTTTCCTATGGGGTCCGAACAGTGAGCTTGCTCAGAACAAAAGAACTGTGCATCCTACACACACGGGCCATATCTAGTTCAACTCTGCTTAGGAAACTGACAAGAATAGTAGATCCTCTTCAGTCCAATACACTGTACTTGCTGGGAATAGACTCTAGTGCTGTTTGCACTGTGTATGACAATTGGAGCGCAATAGTGACTCTTCTTACCAAAAAACAACTCTTGCTCGTAGGACCAGAAACTGCATGTGACTCAACTCCATTTAGGACTGGGAAACAAACGCTAGCTCGATTACAAGAAACACACTCTGCTTTTGAGAAAAGAGCACTCTTCTACTCTACTGTGTTTCCTATGGGTTCCGAACAGTGAGCTTGCTCAGAACAAAAGAACTGTGCTTCCTACACACACGGGACATATCTACTTCAACTCTGCTTAGGAAACTGACAAGAACAGTAGCTTCTCTTCAGTCCAATACACTGTACTTGCTGGGAACAGACGCGAGTGCTATTTGCACTGTGTATGGCAAAGGGAGCACAATAGTGACTCTTCTTACTAGAAAACAACTCTTGCTCGTAGGACCAGAAACTGCATGTGATTCAACTCCATTTCTTACTGGCAAACAAACACTAGCTGGCCTTACAAGAAACACATTCTGCTTTTGAGAAAAGACCACTCTTCTACTCTACTGTGTTTCCTATGGGGTCCGAACAGTGAGCTTGCTCAGAACAAAAGAACTGTGCTTCCTACACACACGGGACATATCTACTTCAACTCTGCTTAGGAAACTGACAAGAACAGTAGATCCTCTTCAGTCCAATACACTGTACTTGCTGGGAACAGACGCGAGTGCTATTTGCACTGTGTATGGCAATGGGAGCGCAATAGTGACTCTACTTACCAGAAAACAACTCTTGCTCGTAGGACCAGAAACTGCATGGGATTCAACTCCATTTCTTACTGGGAAACAAACACTAGCTGGCCTTACAAGAAACACACTCTGCTTTTGAGAAAAGAGCACTCTTCTACTCTACTGTGTTTCCTATGGGTTCCGAACAGTGAGCTTGCTCAGAACAAAAGAACTGTGCTTCCTACACACGGGCCATATCTAGTTCAACTCTGCTTAGGACACTGACTAGAACAGTAGATTCCCTTCAGTCCGATACACTGTACTTGCTGGGAACAGACGCGAGAGCTATTTGCACTGTGGATGGCATTGGGAGCGCAATAGTGACTTTCCTTACCAGAAAACAACTCTTGCTCGTAGGACCAGAAACTGCATGTGATTCAACTCCATTTAGGACTGGGAAACAAATGCTAGCTCGCCTTACATGAAACACACTCTGCTTTTGAGAAAAGAGCACTCTTCTACTCTGCTGTGTTTCCTATGGGGTCCAAACAGTGAGCTTGCTCTGAACAAAAGAACTGTGCTTCCTACACACACGGGCCATATCTAGTTCAACTCTGCTTAGGAAACTGACAAGAACAGGAGCTCTTCTTCAGTCCAATACTCTGTACTTGCAGGGAGCAGACGCGAGTGCTATTTGCACTGTGTATGGCAATGGGAGCGCAATAGTGACTCTTCATACAAGGAAATAACTCTTGCTCGTAGGACAAAAAACTGCATGTGACTCAACTCCATTTAGGACTGGGAAACAAACGCAAGCTCGCCTTACAAGAAACACACTCTGCTTTTGAGGAAAGAGCACTCTTCTACTCTACTGTGTTTCCTATAGGGCCAGAACAGTGAGCTTGCTCAGAACAAAAGAACTGTGCTTCCTACACACACAGCCATATCTAGTTCAATTCTGCTTAGGAACCTGACAAGAACAGTAGATCCTCTTCAGTCCAGTACACTGTACTTGCTGCGAACAGACGCCAGTGCTATTTGTCCTGTGTATGGCAATGGCAGCGCTATAGTGACTATTTTTACCATAAAACAACTCTTGATCGTAGGCCCAGAAACTGCATGTGATTCCACTCCATTTAGGACTGGGAAACAAACGCTAGCTTGCCTTACAAGAAACACACTTTGCTTTAGAGAAAAGAGCACTCTTCTACTCTACTGTGTTTCCAATGGGGTCCGAACAGTGAGCTTGCTCTGAACAAAAGATCTGTGCTTCCTACACACACTGCCATATCTAGTTAAATTCTGCTTAGGAACCTGACAAGAACAGTAGATCCTCTTCAGTCCAATACACTGTACTTGCTGCGAACAGACGCCAGTGCTATTTGTCCTGTATATGGCAATGGCAGCGCAATAGTGACTCTTCTTACCAGAAAACAACTCTTGCTCGTAGGACCAGAAACTGCATGGGATTCAACTCCATTTAGGACTGGGAAACAAACGCTAGCTCGCCTTACAAGAAACACACTCTGCTTTAGAGAAAAGAGCACTCTTCTACTCTACTGTGTTTCCTATGGGGTCCAAACAGTGAGCTTGCTCAGAACAAAAGAACTGTGCTTCCTACACACATGGATCATATACAGTTCAACTCTGCTTAGGAAACTGACAAGAACAGTAGTACCTATTCAGTCCAATACACTGTACTTGCTGTGAACAGATGCCAGTGCTATTTGCACTGTGTACGGCAATGGGAGCACAATAGTGACCTTCCTTACCAGAAAACAACTCTTGATAGTAGGACCAGAAACTGCATGTGATTCAACTCCATTTAGGACTGGGAAACAAATGCTAGCTCGCCTTAAAAGAAACACACTATGCTTTTAAGAAAAGAGCACTCTTCTACTCTACTGTTTTTCCTATGGGGTCCAAACAGTGAGCTTGCAAAGAACAAAAGAACTGTGCTTCCTACACACATGGACCATATCTAGTTAAACTCTGCTTAGGAAACTGACAAGAACAGTAGCTCCTCTTCAGTCCAATACACTGTACTTGCTGGGAAAGGACGCGAGTGCTATTTGCACTGTGTATGGCATTTGGAGCACAATAGTGACTCTTCTTACCAGAAAACATCTCTTGCTCATAGGACCAAAAACTGCATGTGACTCAACTCCATTTAGGACTGGGAAATAAACGCGAGCTCGCCTTACAAGAAACACACTCTGCTTTAGAGAAATGAGCACTCTTCTACTCTACTGTGTTTCCTATAGGGCCAGAACAGTGTGCTTGCTCAGAACATAATAACTGTGCTTCCTAAACACACAGGCCATATCTAGTTCAACTCTGCTTAGGAAACTGACAAGAACAGTAGCTCCTCTTCAGTCCGATACACTGTACTTGCTGGGAAAAGACGCGAGTGCTATTTGCACTGTGTATGGCAAAGGGAGCACAATAGTGACTTTCCTTACCAGAAAACAACTCTTGCTCGTAGGACCAGAAACTGCATGAGATTCAAATCCATTTAGGACTGGGAAACAAATGCTAGCTTGCCTTACAAAAAGCACACTCTGCTTTTGAGAAAAGAGCACTCTTCTACTCTACTGTGTTTCCTATGGTGTCCGAACAGTGAGCTTGCTCAGAACAAAAGAACTGTGCTTCCTACACACACGGCCATATCTAGTTCAATTCTGCTTAGGAATCTGAAAAGAACAGCAGATCCTCTTCATTCCAATACACTGTGCTTGCTGGGAACAGACGCCAGTGCTATTTGTCCTGTGTATGGCAATGGCAGCACAATAATGACTCTTCTTACCATAAAACAACTCTTGCTCGTAGGACCAGAAACTGCATGTGATTCAACTCCATTTAAGACTGGGAAACAAATGCTAGCTCGCATTACAAGAAACACACTCTGCTTTAGAGAAAAGAGCACTCATCTACTCTACTGTGTATCCTATACGGCCAGAAGAGTGAGCTTGCTCAGAACAAAAGAACTGTGTTTCCTACACACGGGCCATATCTAGTTCAACTCTGCTTAGGACACTGACAAGAACAGTAGCTTCTCTTCAGTCCGATACACTGTACTTACTGGGAACAGACGCGAGAGCTATTTGCACTGTGGATGGCATTGGGAGCGCAATAGTTACTTTCCTTACCAGAAAACAACTATTGCTCCTAGGACCAGAAACTGCATGTGATTCAACTCCATTTAGGACTGGGAAACAAATGTTAGCTCGCCTTACATGAAACACACTCTGCTTTTGAGAAAAGAGCACTCTTCTACTCTACTGTGTTTCCTATGGGGTCCGAACAGTGAGCTTGCTCTGATCAAAAGAACTGTGCTTCCTACACACACGGGCCATATCTAGTTCAACTCTGCTTAGGAAACTGACAAGAACAGGAGCTCCTCTTCAGTCCAATACTCTGTACTTGCAGGGAGCAGACGCGAGTGCTATTTGCCCTGTGTATGGCAATGGGAGCACAATAGTGACTCTTCATACAAGAAAACAACTCTTGCTCGTAGGACAAAAAAACTGCATGTGACTCAACTCCATTTAGGACTGGGAAACAAATGCAAGCTCGCCTTACAAGAAACACACTCTGCTTTTGAGAAAAGAGCACTCTTCTACTCTACTGTGTTTCCTATAGGGCCAGAACAGTGAGCTTGCTCAGAACAAAAGAACTGTGCTTCCTACACACATGGTCATATCTAGTTCAACTCTGCTTAGGAAACTGACAAGAACAGTAGCACCTATTCAGTTCAATACACTGTACATGCTGGGAACAGACGCCAGTGCTATTTGTCCTGTATATGGCAATGGCAGCGCAATAGTGACTCTTCTTACCAGAAAACAACTCTTGCTCGTAGGACCAGAAACTGCATGGGATTCAACTGCATTTAGGACTGGGAAACAAACGCTAGCTCGCCTTACAAGAAACACACTCTGCTTTAGAGAAAAGAGCACTCTTCTACTCTACTGTGTTTCCTATGGGGTCCAAACAGTGAGCTTGCTCAGAACAAAAGAACTGTGCTTCCTACACACATGGATCATATACAGTTGAACTCTGCTTAGGAAACTGACAAGAACAGTAGTACCTATTCAGTCCAATACACTGTACTTGCTGTGAACAGACGCCAGTGCTCTTTGCACTGTGTACGGCAATGGGAACACAATAGTGACCTTCCTTATCAGAAAACAACTCTTGATAGTAGGACCAGACACTGCATGTGATTCAACTCCATTTAGGACTGGGAAACAAATGCTAGCTCGCCTTAAAAGAAACACACTCTGCTTTTAAGAAAAGAGCACTCTTCTACTCTACTGTTTTTCCTATGGGGTCCAAACAGTGAGCTTGCAAAGAACAAAAGAACTGTGCTTCCTACACACATGGACCATATCTAGTTAAACTCTGCTTAGGAAACTGACAAGAACAGTAGCTCCTCTTCAGTCCAAGACACTGTACTTGCTGGGAACAGACGCGAGTGCTATTTGCACTGTGTATGTCAAAGGGAGCGCAATAGTGACTTTCTTTACCAGAAAACAACTCTATCTCGTAGGACCAGAAACTGCATGTGATTCAACTCCATTTAGGACTGGGAAACAAACGCTAGCTCGCCTTACAAGAAACACACTCTGCTTTTGAGAAAAGAGCACTCTTCTACTCTACTGTGTTTCTTATAGGGCCAGAACAGTGAGCTTACTCAGAACAAAAGAACTGTGCTTCCTACACACACGGCCATATCTAGTTCAATTCTGCTTAGGAAACTGACAGGAACAGTAGATCCTCTTCTGTCCCATACACTGTACTTACTGGGAACAGACGCCAGTGCTATTTGCCCTGTGTATGACAATGGGAGCACAATAGTGACTCTTCTTACCAGAAAACAACTCTTGCTCGTAGGACCAGAAACTGCATGTGATTCAACTCCATTAAGGACTGGGAAACAAACGCTAGCTCGATTTACAAGAAACACACTCTGCTTTTGAGAAAAGAGCACTCTTCTACTCTACTCTGTTTCCTTTGGGGTCTAAACAGTGAGCTTGCTCAGAACAAAAGAACTGTGCTTCCTACACACGGGCCATATCTAGTTCAACTCTGCTTAGGAAACTGACAAGAACAGTAGATCCTCTTCAGTCCAATACACTGCACTTGCTGGGAACAGACGGGAGTGCTATTTGCACTGTGTATGGCAAAGGGAGCACAATAGTGACTTTCCTTACCAGAAAACAAATCTTGCACATATGACTAAAAACTGCATGTGATTCAACTCCATTTAGGACTGGGAAACAAACGCTAGTTCGCCTTACAAGGAACACACTCTGCTTTTGAGAAAAGAGCACTCTTCTACTCTACTGTGTTTCCTATGGCATTCGAACAGTGAGCTTGCTCAGAACAAAAAAACTGTGCTTCCTACACACGGGCCATATCTAGTTCAACTCTGCTTAGGACACTGACAAGAACAGTGGCTCCTCTTCAGTCCAATACACTGTACTCTCTGGGAACAGACGTGAGTGCTATTTGCACTTTGTATGGCAATGGGATGGCAATAGTGACTCTTCTTACCAGAAAACAACTCTTGCTCGTAGGACCAGAAACTGCATGTGACTCAAATCCATTTAGGACTGGGAAACCAACGCTAGCTCGTCTTACAAGGAACACACTCTGCTTTTGAGAAAAGAGCACTCTTCTACTCTACTGGGTTTCCTATAGGGCCAGAAGAGTGAGCATGCTCAGAACAAAAGAACTGTGCTTCCTACACACACGGGCCATATCTAGTTCAATTCTATTTAGGAAAATGACAAGAACATTAGATCCTCTTCAGTCCAATACACTGTACATGCTGGGAATGGACACCAGTGCTATTTGCACTGTGTATGGCAATGGGAGCGAAATAGTGACTCTTCTTACCAGAAAACAACTCCTGCTCATAGGACAAAAAACTCCATTTGATTCAACTCCCTTTCGGACTGGGAAACAAACGCTAGCTCGCCTTACAAGAAACACACTCTGCTTTTGAGAAAAGAGCACTCTTCTACTCTACTGTGTTTCCTATGGGGTCTGAACAGTGAGCTTGCTCAGAACAAAAGAACTGTGCATCCTACACACACGGGACATATCTACTTCAACTCTGCTTAGGAAACTGACAAGAACAGTAGCTTCTCTTCAGTCCAATACACTGTACTTGCTGGGAACAGACGCGAGTGCTATTTGCACTGTGTATGTCAATGGGAGCACAATAGTGACTCTTCTTACCAGAAAACAACTCTTGCTCGTAGGACCAGAAACTGAATGGGATTCAACTCCATTTCTTACTGGGAAACAAACACTAGCTGGCCTTACAAGAAACACACTCTGCTTTTGAGAAAAGACCACTCTTCTACTCTACTGTGTTTCCTATGGGTTCCGAACAGTGAGCTTGCTCAGAACAAAAGAACTGTGCTTCCTACACACACGGGCCATATCTATTTCAACTCTGCTTAGGAAACTGACAAGAATAGTAGCTCCTCTTCAGTCCAATACCCTGTACTTGGTGGGAACAGACGCGAGTGCTATTTGCACTGTGTATGGCAGTGGGAGCGCAATAGTGACTTTCCTTACCAGAAAACAACTCTTGTTCGTAGGAACAAAAACTGCATGGGATTCAACTCCATTTAGTACTGGGAAAAAAATGCTAGCTCGCCTTACAAGAAACACACTCTGCTTTTGAGAAAAGAGCACTCTTCTACTCTTCTGTGTTTCCTATAGGGCCAGAACAGAAAGCTTGCTCAGAACAAAAGAACTGTGCTTCCTACATACACGGCCATAACTAGTTCAATTCTGCTTAGGAAACTGACAAGAACAGTAGATCCTTTTCAGTCCAATACACTGTACATGCTGCGAACAGACGCGAGTGCTATTGTACTGTGTATGGCAATGGGAGCACACTAGTGTCTCTTCTTACCAGAAAACAACTCTTGCTCGTAGGACCAGAAACTGCATGTGATTCAACTCCATTTAGGACTGGGAAACAAACGCTAGCTCGCCTTACAAGGAACACACTCTGCTTTTGAGAAAAGAGCACTCTTCTACTCTACTGTGTTTCCTATGGGGTCCGAACAGTGAGCTTGCTCAGAACAAAAGAACTGTGCATCCTACACACACGGGCCATATCTAGTTCAACTCTGCTTAGGAAACTGACAAGAATAGTAGATCCTCTTCAGTCCAATACACTGTACTTGCTGGGAATAGACTCTAGTGCTGTTTGCACTGTGTATGACAATTGGAGCGCAATAGTGACTCTTCTTACCAAAAAACAACTCTTGCTCGTAGGACCAGAAACTGCATGTGACTCAACTCCATTTACGACTGGTTAACAAACGCTAGCTCGATTACAAGAAACACACTCTGCTTTTGAGAAAAGAGCACTCTTCTACTCTACTGTGTTTCCTATGGGTTCCGAACAGTGAGCTTGCTCAGAACAAAAGAACTGTGCTTCCTACACACACGGGCCATATCTACTTCAACTCTGCTTAGGAAACTGACAAGAACAGTAGCTTCTCTTCAGTCCAATACACTGTACTTGCTGGGAACAGACGCGAGTGCTATTTGCACTGTGTATGGCAAAGGGAGCACAATAGTGACTCTTCTTACTAGAAAACAACTCTTGCTCGTAGGACCAGAAACTGCATGGGATTCAACTCCATTTCTTACTGGCAAACAAACACTAGCTGGCCTTACAAGAAACACATTCTGCTTTTGAGAAAAGACCACTCTTCTACTCTACTGTGTTTCCTATGGGTTCCGAACAGTGAGCTTGCTCAGAACAAAAGAAATGTGCTTCCTACACACACGGGCTATATCTATTTCAACTCTGCTTAGGAAACTGACAAGAATAGTAGCTCCTCTTCCGTCCATTACCCTGTATTTGGTGGGAACAGACGCGAGTGCTATTTGCACTGTGTATGGCAGTGGGAGCGCAATAGTGACTTTCCTTACCAGAAAACAATTCTTGTTCGTAGGACCAAAAACTGCATGTGATTCAACTCCATTTAGGACTGGGAAAAAAACGCTACCTCGCCTTTCAAGAAACACACTCTGCTTTTGAGAAAAGAGCACTCTTCTACTCTACTGTGTTTCCTATAGGGCCAAAACAGTGAGCTTGCTCAGAACAAAAGAACTGTGCTTCCTACACACACGGCCATATCTAGTTCAATTCTGCTTAGGAAACTGACAAGAATAGTAGATCCTCTTCAGTCCAATACAGTGTACATGCTGGTAACAGACGCCAGTGCTATTTGCCCTGTGTATGACAACGCGAGCGCAATAATGACTTTTCTTACCAGAAAACAACTGTTGCTCGTAGGACCAGAAACTGCATGGGATTCAAATCTATTTAGGACTAGGAAACAAACACTAGCTCACCTTACAAGAAACACACTCTCCTTTTGAGAAAAGAGCACTCTTGTACTCCACTGTGTTTCCTATGGGGTCAGAACAGTGAGCTTGCTCAGAACAAAAAAACTGTGCTTCCTACACACGGGCCATATCTAGTTCAACTCTGCTTAGGACACTGACAAGAACAGTGGCTCCTCTTCAGTCCAATACACTGTTCTCTCTGGGAACAGACGTGAGTGCTATTTGCACTTTGTATGGCAATGGGATGGCAATAGTGACTTTTCTTACCAGAAAACAACTCTTGCTCGTCGGACCAGAAACTGCATGTGTCTCAAATCCATTTAGGACTGCGAAACAAACGCTAGCTCGTCTTACAAGGAACACACTCTGCTTTTGAGAAAAGAGCACTCTTCTACTCTACCGGGTTTCCTATAGGGCCAGAAGAGTGAGCATGCTCAGAACAAAAGAACTGTGCTTCCTACACACACGGGCCATATCTAGTTCAATTCTAGTTAGGAAACTGACAAGAACAGTAGATCCTCTTCAGTCCAATACACTGTACATGCTGGGAATGGACACCAGTGCTATTTGCACTGAGTATGGCAATGGGAGCGAAATAGTGACTCTTCTTACCAGAAAACAACTCCTGCTCGTAGGACAAGAAACTGCATGTGACTCAACTCCATTTAGGACTGGGAAACAAACGCTAGCTCGATTACAAGAAACACACTCTGCTTTTGAGAAAAGAGCACTCTTCTTCTCTACTGTGTTTCCTATGGGGTCCGAACAGTGAGCTAGCTCAGAACAAAAGAACTGTGCTTCCTACACACACGGGACATATCTACTTCAACTCTGCTTAAGAAACTGACAAGAACAGTAGCTTCTCTTCAGTCCAATACACTGTAGTTGCTGGGAACCAATGCCAGTGCTATTTGCCCTGTGTATGACAATGGGAGCTTAATAGTGACTCTTCTTACCAGAAAACAACTCTTGCTCGTAGGACCAGAAACTGCATGGGATTCAACTCTATTTAGGACTGGGAAACAAACACTATCTCACCTTACAAGAAACACACTCTCCTTTTGAGAAAAGAGCACTCTTGTACTCTACTGTGTTTCCTATGGGGTCCGAACAGTGAGCTTGCTCAGAACAAAAAAACTTTGCTTCCTACACACACGGGCCATACCTAGTTCAACTCTGCTTAGGAAACTGACAAGAACAGTAGCTCCTCTTCAGTCCAATACACTGTACTTGCTGGGAACAGACGCGAGTGCTATTTGCACTGTGTATGGCAATGGGAGCACAATAGTGACTCTTCTTACTAGAAAAAATCTCTTGCTCGTAGGAACAGAAACTGCATGTGATTCAACTCCATTTAGGACTGGGAAACAAACGCTAGCTCGCCTTACAAGAAACACCCTCTGCTTTTGAGAAAAGAGCACTCTTCTACTCTACTGTGTTTCCTTTAGGCCCAGAACAGTGAGCTTGCTCAGAACAAATGAACTGTGCTTCCTACACACACGGGCCATATCTAGTTCAACTCTGCTTAGGTAACTGACAAGAACAGTAGATCCTTTTCAGTCCAATACACTGTACATGCTGCGAACAGATGTGAGTGCTATTTGTACTGTGTATGGCAATGGGAGCACCCTAGTGTCTCTTCTTACCAGAAAACAACTCTTGCTCGTAGGACCAGAAACTGCATGTGATTCAACTCCATTTAGGACTGCGAAACAAATGCTAGCTCGCCTTACAAGAAACACACTCTGCTTTTGAGAAAAGAGCACTCTTCTACTCTACTGTGTTTCCTATGGGGTCCGAACAGTCAGCTTGCTCAGAACAAAAGAACTGTGCTTCCTACACACACGGGCCATATCTAGTTCAATTCTGCTTAGGAAACTGACAAGAACAGTAGATCCTCTTCAGTCCAATACACTGTACTTGCTGGGAACTGACGCCAGTGCTATTTGCCCTGTGTATGACAATGTGAGCACAATAGTGACTCTTCTTACTAGAAAACAACTCTTGCTCGTAGGACCAGAAACTGTATGTGATTCAACTCCATTTAGGACTGGGAAACAAATCCTAGCTCGCCTTACAAGAAGCACACTCTGCTTTTGAGAAAAGAGCACTCTTCTACTCTACTGTGTTTCCTATGGGGTCCGAACAATGAGCTTGCTCAGAACAAAAGAACTGTGCTTCCTACAAACACGGGCCATATCTAGTTCAACTCTGCTTAGGAAACTGACAAGAACAGTAGATCCTCTTCAGTCCAATACACTGTACTTGCTGGGAACAGACGCGAGTGCTATTTGTACTGTGTATGGCAATGGGAGCGCAATAGTGACTCTTCTTAATAGAAAACAACTCTTGCTCGTAGGACCAAAAACTGAATGTTACTCAACTCCATTTAGGACTGGGAAACAAACGCTAGCTCGCCTTATAAGAAACACACTTTGCTTTTGAGAAAAGAGCACTCTTCTACTCTACTGTGTTTCCTGTAGGGCCAGAACAGAAAGCTTGCTCAGAACAAAAGAACTGTGCTTCCTACACACACGGGCCATATGTAGTTCAATTCTGCTTAGGAAACTGACAAGAACAGTAGATCCTCTTCAGTCCAACACACTGTACTTGCTGGGAACAGATGCGAGTGCTATTTGTACTGTGTATGGCAATGGGAGTGCAATAGTGTCTCTTCTTACCAGAAAACAACTCTTGCTCTTAGGACCAGAAACTGAATTTGATTCAACTCCATTTAGGACTGGGAAACAAACGCTAGGTCGCCTTACAAGAAACACACTCTGCCTTTGAGAAAAGAGCACTCTTCTACTCTACTGTGTTTCCTATAGGGCCAGAACAATGAGCTTGCTCAGAACAAAAGAACTGTGCTTCCTACACACATAGGCCATATCTGGCTCAACTCTGCAAAGGAATCCGAGAAGAAAAGTAGCTCCTCTTAAGTCCAATACTCTGTAAAGGCTGGGAACACACGCGAGTGCAATTTGCAATGTGTATGGTAATGGGAGCGCAATAGTGACTCTTGTTACCAGAAAACAACGCTTGCTCATAGAACCAGAAACAGCATGTAACTCCACTCCATTTTGGACTGGGAAAGAAACACTAGCTCGCCTTACAATAAACACATTCTGCTTTTGAGAAAAGAGCACTTTTCTACTCTACTGTGTCTCCTGTAGGGCCAAACAGAAAGCTTGCTTAGAACAAAAGAACTGTGCTTCCTACACACACGGGCCATATCTAGTTGAATTCTGCTTAGGAAACTGACAAGAACAGTATGTCCTCTTCAGTCAAAATACACTGTGTATGCTGGGAACAGACACCAGTGCTATTTGCCCTGTGTATGACAATGGGAGCACAATAGTGACTCTTCTTACCAGAAAACAACTCTTGCACATACGACCAGAAACTGCATGTGATTCAACTCCATTTAAGACTGGGAAACAAACGCTAGCTTGCCTTACAAGAAACACACTCTGCTTTTGAGAAAAGAGAACTCTTCTACTCTACTGTGTTTCCTATAGGGCCAGAACAGTGAGCTTGCTCAGAACAAAAGAACTGTACTTCCTACACAAACGGGCCATATCTAGTTCAACTCTGCTTAGGAAACTGAGAAGAAAAGTAGCTCTTCTTCAGTCCAATACACTGTACATGCTGGGAACAGACGCGAGTGCAATTTGCACTGTGTATGGCAATGAGAGCACAATAGTGACATTCCTTACCAGAAAACAAGTTTTGCTCATAGGACCAAAAACTGCATGTGATTCAACTCCATTTAGGACTGGGAAACAAACGCTAGCTCGCCTTACAAGAAACACACTCTGCTTTTGAGAAAAGAGCACTCTTCTACTCTATTGTGTTTCCAACGGGGTCCGAACAGTGAGCTTGCTCAGAACAGAAGAACTGTGCTTCCTACACACACGGCAATATCTAGTTCAATTCTGCTTAGGAACCTGACAAGAACAGTAGATTCTCTTCATTCCAATACACTGTACTTGCTGGGAACAGAGCGAGTGCTATTTGCACTATGTATGGCAATGGGAGCGCAATAGTGACTTTCCTTACCAGAAAAAAACTCTTGCTCATAGGACCAGAAACTACATGTGATTCAACTGCATATAGGACTGGGAAAAAAAGGCTTACTCGCCTTACAAGAAACACACTCTGCTTTTGAGAAAAGAGCACACTTCTACTCTACTGTGTTTCCTATGGTGTCCGAAAAGTGAGATTGCTCAGAACAAAAGAACTGTCCTTCCTACGCACACAGGCCATATCTAGTTCAACTCTGCTTAGGAAACTGACAAGAACAGGAGCTCCTCTTCAGTCCAATAAACTGTACTTGCTGGGAACAGACGCCAGTGCTATTTGCAGTGTGTATGGCAATGGGAGCGCAATAGTGACTTTCCTTACCAGAAAACAACTCTTGCTCGTAGGACCAGAAAGTGCATGTGATTCAACTCCATTTAGGACTTTGAAACAAACGCTAGCTTGCCTTACAAGAAACACACTCTGCTTTTGAGAAAAGAGCACTCTTCTACTCTACTGTGTTTCCTATAGGGCCAGAAAAGAGAGCTTTCTCAGAACAAAAGAACTGTGCTTCCTACATACATGGCCATATCTAGTTCAATTCTGCTGAGGAAACTGACAAGAACAATAGATCCTTTTCAGTCCAATACACTGTACATGCTGGGAACAGACGCGAGTGCTATTTGTACTGTGTATGGCAATGGGAGCCCAATAGTGACTCTTCTTACCAGAAAACTACTCTTGTTCGTGGGACAAAAACTGCATGTGACTCAACTCCATTTAGGACTGGGAAACAAACGCTAGGTCGCCTTACAAGAAACACACTCTGCTTTTGAGAAAAGAGCACTCTTCTACTCTACTGTGTTTCCTACAGGGCCAGAACAGTGAGCTTGCTCAGAACAAAAGAACTGTGCTTCCTACACACACAGCCATATCTAGTTCAACTCCTCTTAGGAAAATGACAAGAACAGTAGCTCCTCTTCAGTCCAATACACTGTACTTGCTGGGAACCAATGCCAGTGCTATTTGCCCTGTGTATGACAATGGGAGCGCAATAGTGACTCTTATTACCTGAAAACAACTCTTGCTCATAGGACCAGAAACTGCAAGTGATTCAACTCCATTTAGGACTGGGAAACAAACGCTAGCTCGCCTTACAAGAAACACACTCTGCTTTTGAGAAAAGAGCACTCTTCTACTCTAATGTGTTTCCTATGGGGTCCGAACAGTGAGCTTGCTCAGAACAAAAGAACTGTGCTTCCTACACACACGGCCATATCTAATTCAATTCTGCTTAGGAACCTGACAAGAACAGTAGATCCTCTTCAGTTCAATACATTGTACATGCTGGGAACCGATGCCAGTGCTATTTGCCCTGTGTATGACAATGGGAGCGCAATAGTGACTCTTCTTACCAGAAAACAACTCTTGCTCATAGGACGAGAAACTGCATGTGATTAAACTCCATTTAGGACTGGGAAACAAACGCTATCTCGCCTTACAAAAAACACACTCTGCTTTTGAGAAAAGAGCACTCTTCCACTCTACGGTGTTTCCAATAGGGCCAGAACAGTGAGCTTGATCAGAACAAGAGAACTGTGCTTCCTACACACACGGCCATATCTACTTCAATTCTGCTTAGGAAACTGACAAGAACAGTAGATTCTCTTCAGTCCAATACACTGTACATGCTGGTAACCGACGCCAGACCTATATGCCCTGTGTATGACAATGGGAGCGCAATATTGACTCTTCTTACCAGAAAACAACTCTTGCTCATAGACCAGAAACTGCATGTGATTCAACTCCATTTAGGACTGGGAAACAAACGCTAGCTCGCCTTACAAGAAACACAGTCTGCTTTTGAGAAAAGAGCACTCTTCTACTCTACTGTGTTTCCTATAGGGCCAGAACAGTGAGCTTGCTCAGAACAAAAGAGCTATGCTTCCTACACACACGGGCCATATCTAGTTCAACTCTGCTTAGAAAACTGACAAGAACAGTAGCTGGTCTTCAGTCCAATACACTGTACTTGCTGGGAACAGGCGCCCGTGCTATTTGCACTGTGTATGGCAATGGGAGCGCAATAGTGACTTTCCTTACTAGAAAACAACTCTTGCTGGTAGGACCACAAACTGCATGTCACTCAACTCCATTTAGGACTGGGAAACAAACGCTAGCTCGCCTTACAAGAAACACACTCTGCTTTTGAGAAAAGAGCACTCTTCTACTCTATGGTGTTTCCTATGGGGTCCAAACAGAGAGCTTGCTCAGAACAAAAGAACTGTGCTTCCTACACACACGGGCTATATCTAGTTCAACTCTGCTTAGTAAGCTGACAAGAACAGTAGCTCCTCCTCAGTCCAATACACTGTACTTGCTGGGAATAGACGCTAGTGCTATTTGCCCTGTGTATGACAATGGGAGCTCAATAGTGCCTCTTCTTACCAGAAAACAACTCTTGCTCGTAGAATCAGAATCTGCATGTGATTCAACTCCATTTAGGACTGTGAAATAAACACTAGCTCGCCTTACCAGAAACACACTCTGCTTTTGAGAAAAGAGCACTCTTCTACCCAACTGTGTTTCCTATGGGGTCCGAACAGTGAGCTTGCTCAGAACAAAAGAAGTGTGCTTCCTACACACATGAGCCATATCTAATTCAACTCTGCTTGGGAAACTGACAAGAACAGTAGCTCCTCCTCATTCCAATACACTGTACTTCCTGGGAACAAACGCGAGTGCTATTTGCACTGTGAATGACAATGGGAGCACAATAGTGACTCTTCTTACCAGAAAACAACTCTTGCTCATAGGACCAGAAACTGCATGTGAATCAACTCCATATAGGACTGGGAAACAAACGCTAGCTCGCCTTACAAGAAACACACTCTGCTTTTGAGAAAAGAGCACTCCACTACTCTACTGTGTTTCCTATAGGACCAGAATAGTAAGCTTGCTCAGAACAAAAGAACTGTGCTTCCTACACACGCGGGCTATATCTAGTTCAACTCTGCTTAGGAAACTGACAAGAACAGTAGCTCCTCTTCAGTCCAATACACTGTACTTGGTGGGAACAGATGCCAGTGCTATTTGCCCTGTGTATGACAATGGGAACTCAATAGTGACTCTTCTTACCAGAAAAAAACTCTTGCTCGTAGGACCAGAAACTGCAACTGATTCAACTCCATTTAGGACTGCGAAACAACGGCCAGCTCGCCTTACAAGAAACCCACTCTGCTTTTGAGATAAGAGCACTCTTCTACTCTACAGTGTTTCCTATGGGGTCCCAACAGTGAGATTGCTCAGAACAAAAGAACTGTCCTTCCTACACACACAGGCCATATCTAGTTCAACTCTGCTTAGGAAACTGACAAGAACAGTAGCTCCTCTTCAGTCCAATACACTGTACTTGCTGGGAACAGACGCCAGTGCTATTTGCAGTGTGTATGGCAATGGGAGCGCAATAGTGACTTTCCTTACCAGAAAACAACTCTTGCTCATAGGACCAGAAACTGCATGTGATTCAACTCCATTTAGGACTTTGAAACAAACGCTAGCTTGCCTTACAAGAAACACACTCTGCTTTTGAGAAAAGAGCAATCTTCTACTCTACTGTGTTTCCTATAGGGCCAGAAAAGAGAGCTTTCTCAGAACAAAAGAACTGTGCTTCCTACATACATGGCCATATCTAGTTCAATTCTGCTGAGGAAACTGACAAGAACAATAGATCCTTTTCAGTCCAATACACTGTACATGCTGGGAACAGACGCGAGTGCTATTTGTGCTGTGTATGGCAATGGGAGCCCAATAGTGACTCTTCTTACCAGAAAACTACTCTTGTTCGTGGGACAAAAACTGCATGTGACTCAACTCCATTTAGGACTGGGAAACAAACGCTAGGTCGCCTTACAAGAAACACACTCTGCTTTTGAGAAAAGAGCACTCTTCTACTCTACTGTGTTTCCTACAGGGCCAGAACAGTGAGCTTGCTCAGAACAAAAGAACTGTGCTTCCTACACACACAGCCATATCTAGTTCAACTCCTCTTAGGAAAATACAAGAACAGTAGCTCCTCCTCAGTCCAATACACTGTACTTGCTGGGAACCAATGCCAGTGCTATTTGCCCTGTGTATGACAATGGGAGCTTAATAGTGACTCTTATTACCAGAAAACAACTCTTGCTCATAGGACCAGAAACTGCATGTGATTCAACTCCATTTAGGACTGGGAAACAAACGCTAGCTCGCCTTACAAGAAACACACTCTGCTTTTGAGAAAAGAGCACTCTTCTACTCTAATGTGTTTCCTATGGGGTCCGAACAGTGAGCTTGCTCAGAACAAAAGAACTGTGCTTCCTACACACACAGGCCATATCTAGTTCAATTCTGTTTAGGAAACTGACAAGAACAGTAGATTCTCTTCAGTCCAATACACTGTACATGCTGGGAACAGGTGCCCGTGCTATTTGCACTGTGTATGGCAATGGGAGCGCAATAGTGACTTTCCTTACTAGAAAACAACTCTTGCTGGTAGGACCACAAACTGCATGTCACTCAACTCCATTTAGGACTGGGAAACAAACACTAGCTCGCCTTACAAGAAACACACTCTACTTTTGAGAAAAGAGCACTCTTCTACTCTACTGTTTTTCCTATGGGGCCCGAACAGTCAGCTTGCTCAGAACAAAAGAACTGTGCTTCCTACACACACGGGCCATATCTAGTTCAACTCTGCTTAGGAAACTGAGAAGAACAGTAGCTCCTCTTCAGTCCAATACACTGTACTTGCTGGGAACAGACGCGGGTCCTCTTTGCACTGTGTGTGGCAATGGGAGCGCAATAGTGACTTTCCTTACCAGAAAACAACTCTTGCTCGTAGGATCAAAAACTACATGTGATTCAACTCCATTTAGGACTGGGAAACAAACGCTAGCTCGCCTTACAAGAAACACACTCTGCTTTTGAGAAAAGAGCACTCTTCTACTCTACGGTGTTTCCTATGGGGTCCAAACAGAGAGCTTGCTCAGAACAAAAGAACTGTGCTTCCTACACACACGGGCTATATCTAGTTCAACTCTGCTTAGTAAGCTGACAAGAACAGTAGCTCCTCCTCAGTCCAATCCACTGTACTTGCTGGGAATAGACGCTAGTGCTATTTGCCCTGTGTATGACAATGGGAGCTCAATAGTGACTCTTCTTACCAGAAAACAACTCTTGCTCGTAGAACCAGAATCTGCATGTGATTCAACTCCATTTAGGACTGGGAAATAAACACTAGCTCGCCTTACCAGAAACACACTCTGCTTTTGAGAAAAGAGCACTCTTCTACCCAACTGTGTTTCCTATGGGGTCCGAACAGTGAGCTTGCTCAGAACAAAAGAAGTGTGCTTCCTACACACATGAGCCATATCTAATTCAACTCTGCTTGGGAAACTGACAAGAACAGTAGCTCCTCCTCATTCCAATACACTGTACTTCCTGGGAACAAACGCGAGTGCTATTTGCACTGTGTATGACAATGGGAGCACAATAGTGACTCTTCTTACCAGAAAACAACTCTTGCTCATAGGACCAGAAACTGCATGTGAATCAACTCCATATAGGCCTGGGAAACAAACGCTAGCTCGCCTTACAAGAAACACACTCTGCTTTTGAGAAAAGAGCACTATTCTACTCTACTGTGTTTCCTATAGGACCAGAATAGTGAGCTTGCTCAGAACAAAAGAACTGTGCTTCCTACACACGCGGGCTATATCTAGTTCAACTCTGCTTAGGAAACTGAAAAGAACAGTAGCTCCTCTTCAGTCCAATACACTGTACTTGGTGGGAACAGATGCCAGTGCTATTTGCCCTGTGTATGACAATGGGAACTCAATAGTGACTCTTCTTACCAGAAAAAAACTCTTGCTCGTAGGACCAGAAACTGCATGTGATTCAACTCCATTTCGGACTATGAAACAAACGCTAGCTCGCCTTACAAGGAACACACTCTGCTTTTGAGAAAAGAGCACTCTTCTACTCTACTGTGTTTCCTAAGGGGTCCAAACAGTGAGCTTGCTCAGAACAAAAGAACTGTGCATCCTACACACACGGGCCATATCTAGTTCAACTCTGCTTAGGAAATTGACAAGAAGAGTAGATCCTCTTCAGTCCAATACACTGTACTTGCTGGGAATAGACTCTAGTGCTATTTGCACTGTGTATGACAATTGGAGCGCAATAGTGACTCTTCTTACCAAAAAACAACTCTTGCTCGTAGGACCAGAAACTGCATGTGACTCAACTCCATTTAGGACTGGGAAACAAATGCAAGCTCGATTACAAGAAACACACTCTGCTTTTGAGAAAAGAGCACTCTTCTACTCTACTGTGTTTCCTATGGGGTCCGAACAGTGAGCTTGCTCAGAACAAAAGAACTGTGCTTCCTACACACACGGGACATATCTACTTCAACTCTGCTTAGGAAACTGACAAGAACAGTAGCTCCTCTTCAGTCCAATACCCTGTACTTGGTGGGAACAGACGCGAGTGCTATTTGCACTGTGTATGGCAGTGGGAGCGCAATAGTGACTTTCCTTACCAGAAAACAACTCTTGTTCGTAGGACCAAAAACTGCATGTGATTCAATTCCATTTAGTACTGGGAAAAAAACGCTAGCTCGCCTTACAAGAAACACACTCTGCTTTTGAGAAAAGAGCACTCTTCTACTCTACTGTGTTTCCTATAGGGCCAAAACAGTGAGCTTGCTCAGAACAAAAGAACTGTGCTTCCTACACACACGGCCATATCTAGTTCAATTCTGCTTAGGAAACTGACAAGAATAGTAGATCCTCTTCAGTCCAATACAGTGTACATGCTGGTAACAGACGCCAGTGCTATTTGCCCTGTGTATGACAACGCGAGCGCAATAATGACTCTTCTTACCAGAAAACAACTGTTGCTCGTAGGACCAGAAACTGCATGGGATTCAACTCTATTTAGGACTGGGAAACAAACACTAGCTCACCTTACAAGAAACACACTCTCCTTTTGAGAAAAGAGCACTCTTGTACTCTACTGTGTTTCCTATGGGGTCCGAACAGTGAGCTTGCTCAGAACAAAAAAACTTTGCTTCCTACACACACGGGCCATATCTAGTTCAACTTTGCTTAGGAAACTGACAAGTAGCTCCTCTTCAGTCCAATACACTGTACTTGCTGGGAACAGACATGAGTGCTATTTGCACTGTGTGTGGCAATGGGAGTGCAATGGTGACTTTCCTTAACAGAAAATATCTCTTGCTCGTAGGACCAGAAATTGATATGATTCAACTCCATTTAGGACTGGAAAACAAACGCTAGCTCGCCTTACAAGAAACACATTCTGATTTTGAGAAAAGAGCACTCTACTACTCTACTGTGTTTCATATATGGCCACAACAGAGAGCTTGCTCAGAACAAAGAACTGTGCTTCCTACACACATGGCCTTATCTAGTTCAATTCTGCTTAGGAAACTGACAAGAACAGTAGATCCTCTTCTGTCCAATACACTGTACGTGCTGGGAACAGATGCCAGTACTATTTGCCCTGTGTATGACAATGGGAGCGCAAAAGTGACTCTTCTTACAGAAAACAACACTTGCTCGTAGGACCAGAAACTGCATGTGATTGAACTCCATTTAGGACTGGGAAACAAACGCTAGCTCGCCTTACAAGGAACACACTCTGCTTTTGAGAAAAGAGCACTCTTCTACTCTACTGTGTTTCCTATGGGGTTCGAACAGTGAGCTTGCTCAGAACAAAAAAAACTGTGCTTCCTACACACGGGCCATATCTAGTTCAACTCTGCTTAGGACACTGACAAGAACAGTGGCTCCTCTTCAGTCCAATACACTGTACTCTCTGGGAACAGACGTGAGTGCTATTTGCACTTTGTATGGCAATGGGATGGCAATAGTGACTCTTCTTACCAGAAAACAACTCTTGCTCATAGGACCAGAAACTGCATGTGACTCAAATCCATTTAGGACTGGGAAACAAACGCTAGCTCGTCTTACAAGGAACACACTCTGCTTTTGAGAAAAGAGCACTGTTCTACTCTACTGGGTTTCCTATAGGGCCAGAACAGTGAGCATGCTCAGAACAAAAGAACTGTGCTTCCTACACACACAGCCATATCTAGTTCAACTCTGCTTAGGAAACTGACAAGAACAGTAGCTGCTCTTCAGTCCAATACACTGTATTGCTGGGAACAGACGCGAGTGCTATTTGCACTGTGTATGACAATGGGAGCACAATACTGACTCTTCTTACCAGAAAACAACTCTTGCTCGTAGGACCACAAACTGCAAGTGACTCAACTCCATTTAGGACTGGGAAACAAACACTAGCTCGCCTTACAAGAAACACTCCGCTTTTGAGAAAAGAGCAGTCTTCTACTCTACTGTATTTCCTAAGTGGTCTGAAGAGTGAGCTTGCTCAGAACGAAAGAACTGTACTTCCTACACACACGGGCCATATCTAGTTCAACTCTGCTTAGGAAACTGACAAGAACAGTAGATCCTCTTCAGTCCAATACACTGTACTTGCTGGGAACAGACAGGAGTGCTATTTGCACTGTGTATGGCAAAGGGAGCACAATAGTGACTTTCCTTACCAGAAAACAAATCTTGCACGTAGGACCAAAAACTGCATATGATTAATCTCCATTTAGGACTGGGAAACAAACGCTAGCTCGCCTTACAAGAAACACACTCTGCTTTTGAGAAAAGAGCACTCTTCAACTCTTCTTTGTTTCCTATAGGCCAGAACAGAAAGCTTGCTCAGAACAAAAGAACTGTGCTTCCTACATACAGGCCATAACTTGTTCAATTCTGCTTAGGAAACTGACAAGAACAGTAGATCCTTTTCAGTCCAATACACTGTACATGCTGCGAACAGACGTCAGTGCTATTTGTACTGTGTATGGCAATGGGAGCACACTAGTGTCTCTTCTTACCAGAAAACAACTCTTGCTCGTAGGACCAGAAACTGCATGTGATTCAACTCCATTTAGGACTGGGAAACAAACGCTAGCTCGCCTTACAAGGAACACACTCTGCTTTTGAGAAAAGAGCACTCTTCTACTCTACTGTGTTTCCTATGGGGTTCGAACAGTGAGCTTGCTCAGAACAAAAAAACTGTGCTTCCTACACACGGGCCATATCTAGTTCAACTCTGCTTAGGACACTGACAAGAACAGTGGCTCCTCTTCAGTCCAATACACTGTACTCTCTGGGAACAGACGTGAGTGCTATTTGCACTTTGTATGGCAATGGGATGGCAATAGTGACTTTTCTTACCAGAAAACAACTCTTGATCGTAGGACCAGAAACTGCATGTGACTCAAATCCATTTAGGACTGGGAAACAAACGCTAGCTCGTCTTACAAGAAACACACTCTGCGTTTGAGAAAAGAGTACTCTTCTACTCTACAGTGTTTCCTATGGGGTCCGAACAATGAGCTTGCTCAGAACAAAAGAACTGTGCTTCCTACACACACGGGACATATCTACTTCAACTCTGCTTAGGAAACTGACAAGAACAGTAGATCCTCTTCAGTCCAATACACTGTACTTGCTGGGAACAGACGCGAGTGCTATTTGCACTGTGGATGGCATTGGGAGCGCAATAGTGACTTTCCTTACCAGAAAACAACTCTTGCTCGTAGGACCAGAAACTGCATGTGATTCAACTCCATTTAGGACTGGGAAACAAATGCTAGCTCGCCTTACATGAAACACACTCTGCTTTTGAGAAAAGAGCACTCTTCTACTCTGCTGTGTTTCCTATGGGGTCCGAACAGTGAGCTTGCTCAGAACAAAAGAACTGTGCTTCCTACACACGGGCCATATCTAGTTCAACTCTGCTTAGGACACTGACTAGAACAGTAGATTCCCTTCAGTCCGATACACTGTACTTGCTGGGAACAGACGCGAGAGCTATTTGCACTGTGGATGGCATTGGGAGCGCAATAGTGACTTTCCTTACCAGAAAACAACTCTTGCTCGTAGGACCAGAAACTGCATGTGATTCAACTCCATTTAGGACTGGGAAACAAATGCTAGCTCGCCTTACATGAAACACACTCTGCTTTTGAGAAAAGAGCACTCTTCTACTCTGCTGTGTTTCCTATGGGGTCCGAACAGTGAGCTTGCTCTGAACAAAAGAACTGTGCTTCCTACACACACGGGCCATATCTAGTTCAACTCTGCTTAGGAAACTGACAAGAACAGGAGCTCTTCTTCAGTCCAATACTCTGTACTTGCAGGGAGCAGACGCGAGTGCTATTTGCACTGTGTATGGCAATGGGAGCGCAATAGTGACTCTTCATACAAGGAAATAACTCTTGCTCGTAGGACAAAAAACTGCATGTGACTCAACTCCATTTAGGACTGGGAAACAAACGCAAGCTCGCCTTACAAGAAACCCACTGTGCTTTTGAGGAAAGAGCACTCTTCTACTCTACTGTGTTTCCTATAGGGCCAGAACAGTGAGCTTGCTCAGAACAAAAGAACTGTGCTTCCTACACACACAGCCATATCTAGTTCAATTCTGCTTAGGAACCTGACAAGAACAGTAGATCCTCTTCAGTCCAGTACACTGTACTTGCTGCGAACAGACGCCAGTGCTATTTGTCCTGTGTATGGCAATGGCAGCGCTATAGTGACTATTCTTACCATAAAACAACTCTTGATCGTAGGACCAGAAACTGCATGTGATTCCACTCCATTTAGGACTGGGAAACAAACGCTAGCTCGCCTTACAAGAAACACACTTTGCTTTAGAGAAAAGAGCACTCTTCTACTCTACTGTGTTTCCAATGGGGTCCGAACAGTGAGCTTGCTCTGAACAAAAGATCTGTGCTTCCTACACACACTGCCATATCTAGTTAAATTCTGCTTAGGAACCTGACAAGAACAGTAGATCCTCTTCAGTCCAATACACTGTACTTGCTGCGAACAGACGCCAGTGCTATTTGTCCTGTATATGGCAATGGCAGCACAATAGTGACTCTTCTTACCAGAAAACAACTCTTGCTCGTAGGACCAGAAACTGCATGGGATTCAACTCCATTTAGGACTGGGAAACAAACGCTAGCTCACCTTACAGGAAACACACTCTGCTTTAGAGAAAAGAGCACTCTTCTACTCTACTGTGTTTCCTATGGGGTCCAAACAGTGAGCTTGCTCAGAACAAAAGAACTGTGCTTCCTACACACATGGATCATATACAGTTCAACTCTGCTTAGGAAACTGACAAGAACAGTAGTACCTATTCAGTCCAATACACTGTACTTGCTGTGAACAGATGCCAGTGCTATTTGCACTGTGTACGGCAATGGGAGCACAATAGTGACCTTCCTTACCAGAAAACAACTCTTGATAGTAGGACAAGAAACTGCATGTGATTCAACTCCATTTAGGACTGGGAAACAAATGCTAGCTCGCCTTAAAAGAAACACACTATGCTTTTAAGAAAAGAGCACTCTTCTACTCTACTGTTTTTCCTATGGGGTCCTAACAGTGAGCTTGCAAAGAACAAAAGAACTGTGCTTCCTACACACATGGACCATATCTAGTTAAACTCTGCTTAGGAAACTGACAAGAACAGTAGCTCCTCTTCAGTCCAATACACTGTACTTGCTGGGAAAGGACGCGAGTGCTATTTGCACTGTGTATGGCATTTGGAGCACAATAGTGACTCCTCTTACCAGAAAACATCTCTTGCTCATAGGACCAAAAACTGCATGTGACTCAACTCCATTTAGGACTGGGAAATAAACGCGAGCTCGCCTTACAAGAAACACACTCTGCTTTAGAGAAATGAGCACTCTTCTACTCTACTGTGTTTCCTATAGGGCCAGAACAGTGAGCTTGCTCAGAACATAATAACTGTGCTTCCTAAACACACAGGCCATATCTAGTTCAACTCTGCTTAGGAAACTGACAAGAACAGTAGCTCCTCTTCAGTCCGATACACTGTACTTGCTGGGAAAAGACGCGAGTGCTATTTGCACTGTGTATGGCAAAGGGAGCACAATAGTGACTTTCCTTACCAGAAAACAACTCTTGCTCGTAGGACCAGAAACTGTATGAGATTCAAATCCATTTAGGACTGGGAAACAAATGCTAGCTTGCCTTACAAAAAACACACTCTGCTTTTGAGAAAAGAGCACTCTTCTACTCTACTGTGTTTCCTATGGTGTCCGAACAGTGAGCTTGCTCAGAACAAAAGAACTGTGCTTCCTACACACACGGCCATATCTAGTTCAATTCTGCTTAGGAACCTGACAAGAACAGCAGATCCTCTTCAGTCCAATACACTGTGCTTGCTGGGAACAGACGCCAGTGCTATTTGTCCTGTGTATGGCAATGGCAGCACAATAGTGACTCTTCTTACCATAAAACAACTCTTGCTCGTAGGACCAGAAACTGCATGTGATTCAACACCATTTAAGACTGGGAAACAAATGCTAGCTCGCATTACAAGAAACACACTCTGCTTTAGAGAAAAGAGCACTCATCTACTCTACTGTGTATCCTATACGGCCAGAACAGTGAGCTTGCTCAGAACAAAAGAACTGTGTTTCCTACACACGGGCCATATCTAGTTCAACTCTGCTTAGGACACTGACAAGAACAGTAGCT
>NW_026737831.1:0-31342 GCF_949786415.1 Peromyscus eremicus
TGGCCTATAGGAAACACAGGAGAGTAGAAGAGTGCTGTTTTCTCAAAAGCAGAGTGTGTTTCTTGCAAGGTGAGCTAGCGTTTGTTTCCAGTCATAAACGGAGTAGAATCCCATGCAGTTTCTGGTCCTACGAGCAAGAGTTGTTTTCTGCTAAGAGAGTCACTATTGCGCTCCCATTGCCATACACAGTGCAAATAGCACTCGCGTCTGTTCCAGCAAGTACAGTGTATTGGACTGAAGTGAAGCTACTGTTTCTGGTCAGTTTCTTAAGCAGAGTTGAACTAGATATGCCCCGTGTGTGTAGGAAGCACAGTTGTTTGTTCTGAGCAAGCTCACTGTTCTGGCCCTATAGGAAACACAGGAGAGTAGAAGAGTGCTGTTTTCTCAAAAGCAGAGTGTGTTTCTTGCAAGGCGAGCTAGCGTTTGTTTCCCAGTCCTAAACGGAGTTGAATCCATGCAGTTTCTGGTCCTACGAGCAAGAGTTGTTTTCTGCTTAGAAGAGTCACTATTGCGCTCCCATTGCCATACACAGTGCAAATGGCACTCGCGTCTGTTCCAGCAAGTACAGTGTATTGGACTGAAGAGAAGCTACTGTTCTGGTCAGTTTCCTAAGCAGAGTTGAACTAGATATGCCCCGTGTGTGTAGGAAGCACAGTTGTTTTGTTCTGAGCAAGCTCACTGTTCTGGCCCTATAGGAAACACAGGAGAGTAGAAGAGTGCTGTTTTCTCAAAAGCAGAGTGTGTTTCTTGCAAGGCGAGCTAGCGTTTGTTTCCCAGTCCTAAACGGAGTTGAATCCCATGCAGATTCTGGTCCTACGAGCAAGAGTTGTTCTGGCCCTATAGGAAACACAGGAGAGTAGAAGAGTGCTGTTTTCTCAAAAGCAGAGTGTGTTTCTTGTAAGGCGAGCTAGCGTTTGTTTCCCAGTCCTAAACGGAGTAGAATCCCATGCAGTTTCTGGTCCTACGAGCAAGAGTTGTTTTCTGCTAAAAAGAGTCACTATTGCGCTCCCATTGCCATACACAGTGCAAATAGCACTCGAGTCTGTTCCCAGAAAGTACAGTGTATTGGACTGAAGAGAAGCTACTGTTCTGGTCAGTTTCCTAAGCAGAGTTGAACTAGATATGCCCCGTGTGTGTAGGAAGCACAGTTCTTTTGTTCTGAGCAAGCTCACTGTTCTGGCCCTATAGGAAACACAGGAGAGTAGAAGAGTGCTGTTTTCTCAAAAGCAGAGTGTGTTTCTTGCAAGGCGAGCTAGCGTTTGTTTCCCAGTCCTAAACGGAGTTGAATCCCATGCAGTTTCTGGTCCTACGAACAAGAGTTGTTTTCTGCTAAGAAGAGTCACTATTGTGCTCCCATTGCCATACACAGTGCAAATAGCACTCGCGTCTGTTCCCAGCAAGTACAGTGTATTGGACTGAAGAGAAGCTACTGTTCTGGTCAGTTTCCTAAGCAGAGTTGAACTAGATATGCCCCGTGTGTGTAGGAAGCACAGTTCTATTGTTCTGAGCAAGCTCACTGTTCTGGCCCTATAAGAAACACAGGAGAGTAGAAGAGTGCTGTTTTCTCAAAAGCAGAGTGTGTTTCTTGCAAGGTGAGCTAGCGTTTGTTTCCCAGTCCTAAACGGAGTAGAATCCCATGCAGTTTCTGGTCCTACGAGCAAGAGTTGTTTTCTGCTAAGAAGAGTCACTATTGCGCTCCCATTGCCATACACAGTGCAAAGAGCACTCGCGTCTGTTCCCAGCAAGTACAGTGTATTGAACTGAAGAGAAGCTACTGTTCTTGTCAGTTTCTTAAGCAGAGTTGAACTAGATATGCCCCGTGTGTGTAGGAAGCACAGTTCTTTGGTTCTGAGCAAGCTCACTGTTCTGGCCCTATAGGAAACACAGGAGAGTAGAAGAGTGCTGTTTTCTCAAAAGCAGAGTGTGTTTCTTGCAAGGCGAGCTAGCGTTTGTTTCCCAGTCCTAAACGGAGTTGAATCCCATGCAGTTTCTGGTCCTACCAGCAAGAGTTGTTTTCTGCTAAGAAGAGTCACTATTGCGCTCCCATTGCCATACACAGTGCAAATAGCACTCGCGTCTGTTCCCAGCAAGTACAGTGTATTGGACTGAAGAGAAGCTACTGTTCTGGTCAGTTTCCTAAGCAGAGTTGAACTAGATATGCCCCGTGTGTGTAGGAAGCACAGTTGTTTTGTTCTGAGCAAGCTCACTGTTCTGGCCCTATAGGAAACACAGGAGAGTAGAAGAGTGCTGTTTTCTCAAAAGCAGAGTGTGTTTCTTGCAAGGCGAGCTAGCGTTTGTTTCCCAGTCCTAAACGGAGTTGAATCCCATGCAGTTTCTGGTCCTACGAGCAAGAGTTGTTTTCTGCTTAGAAGAGTCACTATTGCGCTCCCATTGCCATACACAGTGCAAATAGCACTCGCGTCTGTTCCCAGCAAGTACAGTGTATTGGACTGAAGAGAAGCTACTGTTCTGGTCAGTTTCCTAAGCAGAGTTGAACTAGATATGCCCCGTGTGTGTAGGAAGTACAGTTCTTTTGTTCTGAGCAAGCTCAATGTTCTGGCCCTATAGGAAACACAGGAGAGTAGAAGAGTGCTGTTTTCTCAAAAGCAGAGTGTGTTTCTTGCAAGGCGAGCTAGCGTTTGTTTCCCAGTCCTAAACGGAGTTGAATCCCATGCAGATTCTGGTCCTACGAGCAAGAGTTGTTTTCTGCTAAGAAGAGTCACTATTGCGCTCCCATTGCCATACACAGTGCAAATAGCACTCGCGTCTGTTCCCAGCAAGTACAGTGTATTGGACTGAAGAGAAGCTACTGTTCTGGTCAGTTTCCTAAGCAGAGTTGAACTAGATATGCCCCGTGTGTGTAGGAAGCACAGTTCTTTTGTTCTGAGCAAGCTCACTGTTCTGGCCCTATAGGAAACACAGGAGAGTAGAAGAGTGCTGTTTTCTCAAAAGCAGAGTGTGTTTCTTGCAAGGCGAGCTAGCGTTTGTTTCCCAGTCCTAAACGGAGTAGAATCCCATGCAGTTTCTGGTCCTACGAGCAAGAGTTGTTTTCTGCTAAGAAGAGTCACTATTGTGCTCCCATTGCCATACACAGTGCAAATAGCACTCGCGTCTGTTCCCAGCAAGTACAGTGTATTGGACTGAAGAGAAGCTACTGTTCTGGTCAGTTTCCTAAGCAGAGTTGAACTAGATATGCCCCGTGTGTGTAGGAAGCACAGTTCTTTGGTTCTGAGCAAGCTCACTGTTCTGGCCCTATAGGAAACACAGGAGAGTAGAAGAGTGCTGTTTTCTCAAAAGCAGAGTGTGTTTCTTGCAAGGCGAGCTAGCGTTTGTTTCCCAGTCCTAAACGGAGTAGAATCCCATGCAGTTTCTGGTCCTACCAGCAAGAGTTGTTTTCTGCTAAGAAGAGTCACTATTGCGCTCCCATTGCCATACACAGTGCAAACAGCACTCGCGTCTGTTCCCAGCAAGTACAGTGTATTGGACTGAAGAGAAGCTACTGTTCTTGTCAGTTTCCTAAGCAGAGTTGAACTAGATATGCCCCGTGTGTGTAGGAAGCACAGTTCTTTGGTTCTGAGCAAGCTCACTGTTCTGGCCCTATAGGAAACACAGGAGAGTAGAAGAGTGCTGTTTTCTCAAAAGCAGAGTGTGTTTCTTGCAAGGCGAGCTAGCGTTTGTTTCCCAGTCCTAAACGGAGTTGAATCCCATGCAGTTTCTGGTCCTACCAGCAAGAGTTGTTTTCTGCTAAGAAGAGTCACTATTGCGCTCCCATTGCCATACACAGTGCAAATAGCACTCGCGTCTGTTCCCAGCAAGTACAGTGTATTGGACTGAAGAGAAGCTACTGTTCTGGTCAGTTTCCTAAGCAGAGTTGAACTAGATATGCCCCGTGTGTGTAGGAAGCACAGTTCTTTTGTTCTGAGCAAGCTCACTGTTCTGGCCCTATAGGAAACACAGGAGAGTAGAAGAGTGCTGTTTTCTCAAAAGCAGAGTGTGTTTCTTGCAAGGCGAGCTAGCGTTTGTTTCCCAGTCCTAAACGGAGTTGAATCCCATGCAGTTTGTGGTCCTACGAGCAAGAGTTGTTTTCTGCTTAGAAGAGTCACTATTGCGCTCCCATTGCCATACACAGTGCAAATAGCACTCGCGTCTGTTCCCAGCAAGTACAGTGTATTGGACTGAAGAGAAGCTACTGTTCTGGTCAGTTTCCTAAGCAGAGTTGAACTAGATATGTCCCGTGTGTGTAGGAAGCACAGTTGTTTTGTTCTGAGCAAGCTCACTGTTCTGACCCTATAGGAAACACAGGAGAGTAGAAGAGTGCTGTTTTCTCAAAAGCAGAGTGTGTTTCTTGCAAGGCGAGCTAGCGATTGTTTCCCAGTCCTAAACGGAGTTGAATCCCATGCAGATTCTGGTCCTACGAGCAAGAGTTGTTTTCTGCTAAGAAGAGTCACTATTGCGCTCCCATTGCCATACACAGTGCAAATAGCACTCGCGTCTGTTCCCAGCAAGTACAGTGTATTGGACTGAAGAGAAGCTACTGTTCTGGTCAGTTTCCTAAGCAGAGTTGAACTAGATATGCCCGTGTGTGTAGGAAGCACAGTTCTTTTGTTCTGAGCAAGCTCACTGTTCTGGCCCTATAGGAAACACAGGAGAGTAGAAGAGTGCTGTTTTCTCAAAAGCAGAGTGTGTTTCTTGCAAGGCGAGCTAGCGTTTGTTTCCCAGTCCTAAACGGAGTTGAATCCCATGCAGTTTCTGGTCCTACGAGCAAGAGTTGTTTTTTGCTAAGAAGAGTCACTATTGCGCTCCCATTGCCATACACAGTGCAAATAGCACTCGCGTCTGTTCCCAGCAAGTACAGTGTATTGGACTGAAGAGAAGCTACTGTTCTGGTCAGTTTCCTAAGCAGAGTTGTACTAGATATGCCCCGTGTGTGTAGGAAGCACAGTTCTTTTGTTCTGGGCAAGCTCACTGTTCTGGCCCTATAGGAAACACAGGAGAGTAGAAGAGTGCTGTTTTCTCAAAAGCAGAGTGTGTTTCTTGCAAGGCGAGCTAGCGTTTGTTTCCCAGTCCTAAACGGAGTTGAATCCCATGCAGTTTCTGGTCCTACGAGCAAGAGTTGTTTTCTGCTAAGAAGAGTCACTATTGCGCTCCCATTGCCATACACAGTGCAAATAGCACTCGCGTCTGTTCCCAGCAAGTACAGTGTATTGGACTGAAGAGAAGCTACTGTTCTGGTCAGTTTCCTAAGCAGAGTTGAACTAGATATGCCCCGTGTGTGTAGGAAGCACAGTTCTTTGGTTCTGAGCAAGCTCACTGTTCTGGCCCTATAGGAAACACAGGAGAGTAGAAGAGTGCTGTTTTCTCAAAAGCAGAGTGTGTTTCTTGCAAGGCGAGCTAGCGTTTGTTTCCCAGTCCTAAACGGAGTAGAATCCCATGCAGTTTCTGGTCCTACGAGCAAGAGTTGTTTTCTGCCAAGAAGAGTCACTATTGCGCTCCCATTGCCATACACAGTGCAAATAGCACTCGCGTCTGTTCCCAGAAAGTACAGTGTATTGGACTGAAGAGAAGATACTGTTCTGGTCAGTTTCCTAAGCAGAGTTGAACTAGATATGCCCCGTGTGTGTAGGAAGCACAGTTCTTTTGTTCTGAGCAAGCTCACTGTTCTGGCCCTATAGGAAACACAGGAGAGTAGAAGAGTGCTGTTTTCTCAAAAGCAGAGTGTGTTTCTTGCAAGGCGAGCTAGCGTTTGTTTCCCAGTCCTAAACGGAGTTGAATCCCATGCAGTTTCTGGTCCTACGAGCAAGAGTTGTTTTCTGCTAAGAAGAGTCACTATTGCGCTCCCATTGCCATACACAGTGCAAATAGCACTCGCGTCTGTTCCCAGCAAGTACAGTGTATTGGACTGAAGAGAAGCTACTGTTCTTGTCAGTTTCCTAAGCAGAGTTGAACTAGATATGCCCCGTGTGTGTAGGAAGCACAGTTCTTTTGTTCTGAGCAAGCTCACTGTTCTGGCCCTATAGGAAACACAGGAGAGTAGAAGAGTGCTGTTTTCTCAAAAGCAGAGTGTGTTTCTTGCAAGGCGAGCTAGCGTTTGTTTCCCAGTCCTAAACGGAGTTGAATCCCATGCAGTTTCTGGTCCTACGAGCAAGAGTTGTTTTCTGCTAAGAAGAGTCACTATTGCGCTCCCATTGCCATACACAGTGCAAATAGCACTCGCGTCTGTTCCCAGCAAGTACAGTGTATTGGACTGAAGAGAAGCTACTGTTCTGGTCAGTTTCCTAAGCAGAGTTGAACTAGATATGCCCCGTGTGTGTAGGAAGCACAGTTCTTTTGTTCTGAGCAAGCTCACTGTTCTGGCCCTATAGGAAACACAGGAGAGTAGAAGAGTGCTGTTTTCTCAAAAGCAGAGTGTGTTTCTTGCAAGGCGAGCTAGCGTTTGTTTCCCAGTCCTAAACGGAGTAGAATCCCATGCAGTTTCTGGTCCTACGAGCAAGAGTTGTTTTCTGCTAAGAAGAGTCACTATTGCGCTCCCATTGCCATACACAGTGCAAACAGCCCTCGCGTCTGTTCCCAGCAGGTACAGTGTATTGGACTGAAGAGAAGCTACTGTTCTTGTCAGTTTCCTAAGCAGAGTTGAACTAGATATGCCCCGTGTGTGTAGGAAGCACAGTTCTTTTGTTCTGAGCAAGCTCACTGTTCTGGCCCTATAGGAAACACAGGAGAGTAGAAGAGTGCTGTTTTCTCAAAAGCAGAGTGTGTTTCTTGCAAGGCGAGCTAGCGTTTGTTTCCCAGTCCTAAACGGAGTTGAATCCCATGCAGTTTCTGGTCCTACGAGCAAGAGTTGTTTTCTGCTAAGAAGAGTCACTATTGCGCTCCCATTGCCATACACAGTGCAAATAGCACTCGCGTCTGTTCCCAGCAAGTACAGTGTATTGGACTGAAGAGAAGCTACTGTTCTGGTCAGTTTCCTAAGCAGAGTTGAACTAGATATGCCCCGTGTGTGTAGGAAGCACAGTTCTTTTGTTCTGAGCAAGCTCACTGTTCTGGCCCTATAGGAAACACAGGAGAGTAGAAGAGTGCTGTTTTCTCAAAAGCAGAGTGTGTTTCTTGCAAGGCGAGCTAGCGTTTGTTTCCCAGTCCTAAACGGAGTTGAATCCCATGCAGTTTGTGGTCCTACGAGCAAGAGTTGTTTTCTGCTTAGAAGAGTCACTATTGCGCTCCCATTGCCATACACAGTGCAAATAGCACTCGCGTCTGTTCCCAGCAAGTACAGTGTATTGGACTGAAGAGAAGCTACTGTTCTGGTCAGTTTCCTAAGCAGAGTTGAACTAGATATGCCCCGTGTGTGTAGGAAGCACAGTTGTTTTGTTCTGAGCAAGCTCACTGTTCTGACCCTATAGGAAACACAGGAGAGTAGAAGAGTGCTGTTTTCTCAAAAGCAGAGTGTGTTTCTTGCAAGGCGAGCTAGCGTTTGTTTCCCAGTCCTAAACGGAGTTGAATCCCATGCAGATTCTGGAACTACGAGCAAGAGTTGTTTTCTGCTAAGAAGAGTCACTATTGCGCTCCCATTGCCATACACAGTGCAAATAACACTCGCGTCTGTTTCCAGCAAGTACAGTGTATTGGACTGAAGAGAAGCTACTGTTCTGGTCAGTTTCCTAAGCAGAGTTGAACTAGATATGCCCCGTGTGTGTAGGAAGCACAGTTCTTTTGTTCTGAGCAAGCTCACTGTTCTGGCCCTATAGGAAACACAGGAGAGTAGAAGAGTGCTGTTTTCTCAAAAGCAGAGTGTGTTTCTTGCAAGGCGAGCTAGCGTTTGTTTCCCAGTCCTAAAGGGAGTAGAATCCCATGCAGTTTCTGGTCCTACGAGAAAGAGTTGTTTTCTGCTAAGAAGAGTCACTATTGCGCTATCATTGCCATACACAGTGCAAATAGCACTCGCGTCTGTTCCCAGCAAGTACAGTGTATTGGACTGAAGAGAAGCTACTGTTCTGGTCAGTTTCCTAAGCAGAGTTGAACTAGATATGCCCCGTGTGTGTAGGAAGCACAGTTCTTTTGTTCTGAGCAAGCTCACTGTTCTGGCCCTATAGGAAACACAGGAGAGTAGAAGAGTGCTGTTTTCTCAAAAGCAGAGTGTGTTTCTTGCAAGGCGAGCTAGCGTTTGTTTCCCAGTCCTAAACGGAGTTGAATCCCATGCAGTTTCTGGTCCTACGAGCAAGAGTTGTTTTCTGCTAAGAAGAGCCACTATTGCGCTCCCATTACCATACACAGTGCAAATAGCACTCGCGTCTGTTCCCAGCAAGTACAGTGTATTGGACTGAAGAGAAGCTACTGTTCTGGTCAGTTTCCTAAGCAGAGTTGAACTAGATATGCCCCGTGTGTGTAGGAAGCACAGTTTTTTTGTTCTGAGCAAGCTCACTGTTCTGGCCCTATAGGAAACACAGGAGAGTAGAAGAGTGCTGTTTTCTCAAAAGCAGAGTGTGTTTCTTGCAAGGCGAGCTAGCGTTTGTTTCCCAGTCCTAAACGGAGTTGAATCCCATGCAGATTCTGGTCCTACGAGCAAGAGTTGTTTTCTGCTAAGAAGAGTCACTATTGCGCTCCCATTGCCATACACAGTGCAAATAGCACTCGCGTCTGTTCCCAGCAAGTACAGTGTATTGGACTGAAGAGAAGCTACTGTTCTGGTCAGTTTCCTAAGCAGAGTTGAACTAGATATGCCCCGTGTGTGTAGGAAGCACAGTTCTTTTGTTCTGAGCAAGCTCACTGTTCTGGCCCTATAGGAAACACAGGAGAGTAGAAGAGTGCTGTTTTCTCAAAAGCAGAGTGTGTTTCTTGCAAGGCGAGCTAGCGTTTGTTTCCCAGTCCTAAACGGAGTAGAATCCCATGCAGTTTCTGGTCCTACGAGCAAGAGTTGTTTTCTGCTAAGAAGAGTCACTATTGCGCTCCCATTGCCATACACAGTGCAAATAGCACTCGCGTCTGTTCCCAGCAAGTACAGTGTATTGGACTGAAGAGAAGCTACTGTTCTGGTCAGTTTCCTAAGCAGAGTTGAACTAGATATGCCCCGTGTGTGTAGGAAGCACAGTTCTTTTGTTCTGAGCAAGCTCACTGTTCTGGCCCTATAGGAAACACAGGAGAGTAGAAGAGTGCTGTTTTCTCAAAAGCAGAGTGTGTTTCTTGCAAGGCGAGCTAGCGTTTGTTTCCCAGTCCTAAACGGAGTAGAATCCCATGCAGTTTCTGGTCCTACGAGCAAGAGTTGTTTTCTGCTAAGAAGAGTCACTATTGCGCTCCCATTGCCATACACAGTGCAAATAGCACTCGCGTCTGTTCCCAGCAAGTACAGTGTATTGGACTGAAGAGAAGCTACTGTTCTGGTCAGTTTCCTAAGCAGAGTTGAACTAGATATGCCCCGTGTGTGTAGGAAGCACAGTTGTTTTGTTCTGAGCAAGCTCACTGTTCTGGCCCTATAGGAAACACAGGAGAGTAGAAGAGTGCTGTTTTCTCAAAAGCAGAGTGTGTTTCTTGCAAGGCGAGCTAGCGTTTGTTTCCCAGTCCTAAACGGAGTTGAATCCCATGCAGTTTCTGGTCCTACGAGCAAGAGTTGTTTTCTGCTAAGAAGAGTCACTATTGCGCTCCCATTGCCATACACAGTGCAAATAGCACTCGCGTCTGTTCCCAGCAAGTACAGTGTATTGGACTGAAGAGAAGCTACTGTTCTGGTCAGTTTCCTAAGCAGAGTTGAACTAGATATGCCCCGTGTGTGTAGGAAGCACAGTTCTTTGGTTCTGAGCAAGCTCACTGTTCTGGCCCTATAGGAAACACAGGAGAGTAGAAGAGTGCTGTTTTCTCAAAAGCAGAGTGTGTTTCTTGCAAGGCGAGCTAGCGTTTGTTTCCCAGTCCTAAACGGAGTAGAATCCCATGCAGTTTCTGGTCCTACGAGCAAGAGTTGTTTTCTGCCAAGAAGAGTCACTATTGCGCTCCCATTGCCATACACAGTGCAAATAGCACTCGCGTCTGTTCCCAGCAAGTACAGTGTATTGGACTGAAGAGAAGCTACTATTCTGGTCAGTTTCCTAAGCAGAGTTGAACTAGATATGCCCCGTGTGTGTAGGAAGCACAGTTCTTTTGTTCTGAGCAAGCTCACTGTTCTGGCCCTATAGGAAACACAGGAGAGTAGAAGAGTGCTGTTTTCTCAAAAGCAGAGTGTGTTTCTTGCAAGGCGAGCTAGCGTTTGTTTCCCAGTCCTAAACGGAGTTGAATCCCATGCAGTTTGTGGTCCTACGAGCAAGAGTTGTTTTTTGCTAAGAAGAGTCACTATTGCGCTCCCATTGCCATACACAGTGCAAATAGCACTCGCGTCTGTTCCCAGCAAGTACAGTGTATTGGACTGAAGAGAAGCTACTGTTCTGGTCAGTTTCCTAAGCAGAGTTGAACTAGATATGCCCCGTGTGTGTAGGAAGCACAGTTCTTTTGTTCTGAGCAAGCTCACTGTTCTGGCCCTATAGGAAACACAGGAGAGTAGAAGAGTGCTGTTTTCTCAAAAGCAGAGTGTGTTTCTTGCAAGGCGAGCTAGCGTTTGTTTCCCAGTCCTAAACGGAGTTGAATCCCATGCAGTTTCTGGTCCTACGAGCAAGAGTTGTTTTCTGCTTAGAAGAGTCACTATTGCGCTCCCATTGCCATACACAGTGCAAATAGCACTCGCGTCTGTTCCCAGCAAGTACAGTGTATTGGACTGAAGAGAAGCTACTGTTCTGGTCAGTTTCCTAAGCAGAGTTGAACTAGATATGCCCCGTGTGTGTAGGAAGCACAGTTGTTTTGTTCTGAGCAAGCTCACTGTTCTGGCCCTATAGGAAACACAGGAGAGTAGAAGAGTGCTGTTTTCTCAAAAGCAGAGTGTGTTTCTTGCAAGGCGAGCTAGCGTTTGTTTCCCAGTCCTAAACGGAGTTGAATCCCATGCAGATTCTGGTCCTAGGAGCAAGAGTTGTTTTCTGCTAAGAAGAGTCACTATTGCGCTCCCATTGCCATACACAGTGCAAATAGCACTCGCGTCTGTTCCCAGCAAGTACAGTGTATTGGACTGAAGAGAAGCTACTGTTCTGGTTAGTTTCCTAAGCAGAGTTGAACTAGATATGCCCCGTGTGTGTAGGAAGCACAGTTCTTTGGTTCTGAGCAAGCTCACTGTTCTGGCCCTATGGGAAACACAGGAGAGTAGAAGAGTGCTGTTTTCTCAAAAGCAGAGTGTGTTTCTTGCAAGGCGAGCTAGCGTTTGTTTCCCAGTCCTAAACGGAGTTGAATCCCATGCAGTTTCTGGTCCTACGAGCAAGAGTTGTTTTCTGCTAAGAAGAGCCACTATTGCGCTCCCATTGCCATACACAGTGCAAATAGCACTCGCGTCTGTTCCCAGCAAGTACAGTGTATTGGACTGAAGAGAAGCTACTGTTCTGGTCAGTTTCCTAAGCAGAGTTGAACTAGATATGCCCTGTGTGTGTAGGAAGCACAGTTTTTTTGTTCTGAGCAAGCTCACTGTTCTGGCCCTATAGGAAACACAGGAGAGTAGAAGAGTGCTGTTTTCTCAAAAGCAGAGTGTGTTTCTTGCAAGGCGAGCTAGCGTTTGTTTCCCAGTCCTAAACGGAGTTGAATCCCATGCAGTTTCTGGTCCTACGAGCAAGAGTTGTTTTCTGCTAAGAAGAGTCACTATTGCGCTCCCATTGCCATACACAGTGCAAATAGCACTCGCGTCTGTTCCCAGCAAGTACAGTGTATTGGACTGAAGAGAACCTACTGTTCTGGTCAGTTTCCTAAGCAGAGTTGAACTAGATATGCCCCGTGTGTGTAGGAAGCACAGTTGTTTTGTTCTGAGCAAGCTCACTGTTCTGGCCCTATAGGAAACACAGGAGAGTAGAAGAGTGCTGTTTTCTCAAAAGCAGAGTGTGTTTCTTGCAAGGCGAGCTAGCGTTTGTTTCCCAGTCCTAAACGGAGTTGAATCCCATGCAGTTTCTGGTCCTACGAGCAAGAGTTGTTTTCTGCTAAGAAGAGTCACTATTGCGCTCCCATTGCCATACACAGTGCAAATAGCACTCGCGTCTGTTCCCAGCAAGTACAGTGTATTGGACTGAAGAGAAGCTACTGTTCTGGTCAGTTTCCTAAGCAGAGTTGAACTAGATATGGCCCGTGTGTGTAGGAAGCACAGTTCTTTTGTTCTGAGCAAGCTCACTGTTCTGGCCCTATAGGAAACACAGGAGAGAAGAAGAGTGCTGCTTTCTCAAAAGCAGAGTGTGTTTCTTGCAAGGCGAGCTAGCGTTTGTTTCCCAGTCCTAAACGGAGTAGAATCCCATGCAGATTCTGGTCCTACGAGCAAGAGTTGTTTTCTGCTAAGAAGAGTCACTATTGTGCTCCCATTGCCATACACAGTGCAAATAGCACTCGCGTCTGTTCCCAGCAAGTACAGTGTATTGGACTGAAGAGAAGCTACTGTTCTGGTCAGTTTCCAAAGCAGAGTTGAACTAGATATGCCCCGTGTGTGTAGGAAGCACAGTTGTTTTGTTCTGAGCAAGCTCACTGTTCTGGCCCTATAGGAAACACAGGAGAGTAGAAGAGTGCTGTTTTCTCAAAAGCAGAGTGTGTTTCTTGTAAGGCGAGCTAGCGTTTGTTTCCCAGTCCTAAACGGAGTAGAATCCCATGCAGATTCTGGTCCTACGAGCAAGAGTTGTTTTCTGCTAAGAAGAGTCACTATTGCGCTCCCATTGCCATACACAATGCAAATAGCACTCGCGTCTGTTCCCAGCAAGTACAGTGTATTGGACTGAAGAGAAGCTACTGTTCTGGTCAGTTTCCAAAGCAGAGTTGAACTAGATATGCCCCGTGTGTGTAGGAAGCACAGTTTTTTTGTTCTGAGCAAGCTCACTGTTCTGGCCCTATAGGAAACACAGGAGAGTAGAAGAGTGCTGTTTTCTCAAAAGCAGAGTGTGTTTCTTGCAAGGCGAGCTAGCGTTTGTTTCCCAGTCCTAAACGGAGTAGAATCCCATGCAGTTTCTGGTCCTACGAGCAAGAGTTGTTTTCTGCTAAGAAGAGTCACTATTGTGCTCCCATTGCCATACACAGAGCAAATAGCACTCGCGTCTGTTCCCAGCAAGTACAGTGTATTGGACTGAAGAGAAGCTACTGTTCTGGTCAGTTTCCTAAGCAGAGTTGAACTAGATATGCCCCGTGTGTGTAGGAAGCACAGTTCTTTTGTTCTGAGCAAGCTCACTGTTCTGGCCCTATAGGAAACACAGGAGAGTAGAAGAGTGCTGTTTTCTCAAAAGCAGAGTGTGTTTCTTGCAAGGCGAGCTAGCGTTTGTTTCCCAGTCCTAAATGGAGTAGAATCCCATGCAGTTTCTGGTCCTACGAGAAAGAGTTGTTTTCTGCTAAGAAGAGTCACTATTGCGCTCCCATTGCCATACACAGTGCAAATAGCACTCGCGTCTGTTCCCAGCAAGTACAGTGTATTGGACTGAAGAGAAGCTACTGTTCTGGTCAGTTTCCTAAGCAGAGTTGAACTAGATATGCCCCGTGTGTGTAGGAAGCACAGTTGTTTTGTTCTGAGCAAGCTCACTGTTCTGGCCCTATAGGAAACACAGGAGAGTAGAAGAGTGCTGTTTTCTCAAAAGCAGAGTGTGTTTCTTGCAAGGCGAGCTAGCGTATGTTGCCCAGTCCTAAACGGAGTTGAATCCCATGCAGTTTCTGGTCCTACGAGCAAGAGTTGTTTTCTGCTAAGAAGAGCCACTATTGCGCTCCCATTACCATACACAGTGCAAATAGCACTCGCGTCTCTTCCCAGCAAGTACAGTGTATTGGACTGAAGAGAAGCTACTGTTCTGGTCAGTTTCCTAAGCAGAGTTGAACTAGATATGCCCCGTCTGTGTAGGAAGCACAGTTCTTTTGTTCTGAGCAAGCTCACTGTTCTGGCCCTATAGGAAACACAGGAGAGTAGAAGAGTGCTGTTTTCTCAAAAGCAGAGTGTGTTTCTTGCAAGGCGAGCTAGCGTTTGTTTCCCAGTCCTAAACGGAGTTGAATCCCATGCAGTTTCTGGTCCTACGAGCAAGAGTTGTTTTCTGCTTAGAAGAGTCACTATTGCGCTCCCATTGCCATACACAGTGCAAATAGCACTCGCGTCTGTTCCCAGCAAGTACAGTGTATTGGACTGAAGAGAAGCTACTGTTCTGGTCAGTTTCCTAAGCAGAGTTGAACTAGATATGCCCCTTGTGTGTAGGAAGCACAGTTGTTTTGTTCTGAGCAAGCTCACTGTTCTGGCCCTATAGGAAACACAGGAGAGTAGAAGAGTGCTGTTTTCTCAAAAGCAGAGTGTGTTTCTTGCAAGGCGAGCTAGCGTTTGTTTCCCAGTCCTAAACGGAGTTGAATCCCATGCAGTTTCTGGTCCTACGAGCAAGAGTTGTTTTCTGCTAAGAAGAGTCACTATTGCGCTCCCATTGCCATACACAGTGCAAATAGCACTCGCGTCTGTTCCCAGCAAGTAAAGTGTATTGGACTGAAGAGAAGCTACTGTTCTGGTTAGTTTCCTAAGCAGAGTTGAACTAGATATGCCCCGTGTGTGTAGGAAGCACAGTTCTTTTGTTCAGAGCAAGCTCACACTGTTCTGGCCCTATGGGAAACACAGGAGAGTAGAAGAGTGCTGTTTTCTCAAAAGCAGAGTGTGTTTCTTGCAAGGCGAGCTAGCGTTTGTTTCCCAGTCCTAAACGGAGTTGAATCCCATGCAGTTTGTGGTCCTACGAGCAAGAGTTGTTTTCTGCTAAGAAGAGTCACTATTGCGCTCCCATTGCCATACACAGTGCAAATAGCACTCGCGTCTGTTCCCAGCAAGTACAGTGTATTGGACTGAAGAGAAGCTACTGTTCTGGTCAGTTTCCTAAGCAGAGTTGAACTAGATATGCCCCGTGTGTGTAGGAAGCACAGTTCTTTTGTTCTGAGCAAGCTCACTGTTCTGGCCCTATAGGAAACACAGGAGAGTAGAAGAGTGCTGTTTTCTCAAAAGCAGAGTGTGTTTCTTGCAAGGCGAGCTAGCGTTTGTTTCCCAGTCCTAAACGGAGTTGAATCCCATGCAGTTTCTGGTCCTACGAGCAAGAGTTGTTTTCTGCTAAGAAGAGCCACTATTGCGCTCCCATTGCCATACACAGTGCAAATAGCACTCGCGTCTGTTCCCAGCAAGTACAGTGTATTGGACTGAAGAGAAGCTACTGTTCTGGTCAGTTTCCTAAGCAGAGTTGAACTAGATATGCCCCGTGTGTGTAGGAAGCACAGTTGTTTTGTTCTGAGCAAGCTCACTGTTCTGGCCCTATAGGAAACACAGGAGAGTAGAAGAGTGCTGTTTTCTCAAAAGCAGAGTGTGTTTCTTGCAAGGCGAGCTAGCGTTTGTTTCCCAGTCCTAAACGGAGTTGAATCCCATGCAGTTTCTGGTCCTACGAGCAAGAGTTGTTTTCTTGTAAGAAGTGTCACTATTGCGCTCCCATTGCCATACACAGTGCAAATAGCACTCGCGTCTGTTCCCAGCAAGTACAGTGTATTGGACTGAAGAGAAGCTACTGTTCTGGTCAGTTTCCTAAGCAGAGTTGAACTAGATATGCCCCGTGTGTGTAGGAAGCACAGTTCTTTTGTTCTGAGCAAGCTCACTGTTCTGGCCCTATAGGAAACACAGGAGAGTAGAAGAGTGCTGTTTAATCAAAAGCAGAGTGTGTTTCTTGCAAGGCGAGCTAGCGTTTGTTTCCCAGTCCTAAACGGAGTAGAATCCCATGCAGTTTCTGGTCCTACGAGCAAGAGTTGTTTTCTGCTAAGAAGAGTCACTATTGCGCTCCCATTGCCATACACAGTGCAAATAGCACTCGCGTCTGTTCCCAGCAAGTACAGTGTATTGGACTGAAGAGAAGCTACTGTTCTGGTCAGTTTCCTAAGCAGAGTTGAACTACATATGCCCCGTGTGTGTAGGAAGCACAGTTGTTTTGTTCTGAGCAAGCTCACTGTTCTGGCCCTATAGGAAACACAGGAGAGTAGAAGAGTGCTGTTTTCTCAAAAGCAGAGTGTGTTTCTTGCAAGGCGAGCTAGCGTTTGTTTCCCAGTCCTAAACGGAGTTGAATCCCATGCAGTTTCTGGTCCTACGAGCAAGAGTTGTTTTCTGCTAAGAAGATTCACTATTGCGCTCCCATTGCCATACACAGTGCAAATAGCACTCGCGTCTGTTCCCAGCAAGTACAGTGTATTGGACTGAAGAGAATCTACTGTTCTGGTCAGTTTCCTAAGCAGAGTTGAACTAGATATGCCCTGTGTGTGTAGGAAGCACAGTTGTTTTGTTCTGAGCAAGCTCACTGTTCTGGCCCTATAGGAAACACAGGAGAGTAGAAGAGTGCTGTTTTCTCAAAAGCAGAGTGTGTTTCTTGCAAGGCGAGCTAGCGTTTGTTTCCCAGTCCTAAACGGAGTTGAATCCCATGCAGATTCTGGTCCTACGAGCAAGAGTTGTTTTCTGCTAAGAAGAGTCACTATTGCGCTCCCATTGCCATACACAGTGCAAATAGCACTCGCGTCTGTTCCCAGCAAGTACAGTGTATTGGACTGAAGAGAAGCTACTGTTCTGGTCAGTTTCCTAAGCAGAGTTGAACTAGATATGCCCCGTGTGTGTAGGAAGCACAGTTCTTTGGTTCTGAGCAAGCTCACTGTTCTGGCCCTATAGGAAACACAGGAGAGTAGAAGAGTGCTGTTTTCTCAAAAGCAGAGTGTGTTTCTTCAAGGCGAGCTAGCGTTTGTTTCCCAGTCCTAAACGGAGTAGAATCCCATGCAGTTTCTGGTCCTACGAGCAAGAGTTGTTTTCTGCTAAGAAGAGTCACTATTGCGCTCCCATTGCCATACACAGTGCAAATAGCACTCGTGTCTGTTCCCAGCAAGTACAGTGTATTGGACTGAAGAGAAGCTACTGTTCTGGTCAGTTTCCTAAGCAGAGTTGAACTAGATATGCCCCGTGTGTGTAGGAAGCACAGTTCTTTTGTTCTGAGCAAGCTCACTGTTCTGGCCCTATAGGAAACACAGGAGAGTAGAAGAGTGCTGTTTTCTCAAAAGCAGAGTGTGTTTCTTGCAAGGCGAGCTAGCGTTTGTTTCCCAGTCCTAAACGGAGTAGAATCCCATGCAGTTTCTGGTCCTACGAGCAAGAGTTGTTTTCTGCTAAGAAGAGTCACTATTGCGCTCCCATTGCCATACACAGTGCAAATAGCACTCGCGTCTGTTCCCAGCAAGTACAGTGTATTGGACTGAAGAGAAGCTACTGTTCTGGTCAGTTTCCTAAGCAGAGTTGAACTAGATATGCCCCGTGTGTGTAGGAAGCACAGTTGTTTTGTTCTGAGCAAGCTCACTGTTCTGGCCCTATAGGAAACACAGGAGAGTAGAAGAGTGCTGTTTTCTCAAAAGCAGAGTGTGTTTCTTGCAAGGCGAGCTAGCGTTTGTTTCCCAGTCCTAAACGGAGTTGAATCCCATGCAGTTTCTGGTCCTACGAGCAAGAGTTGTTTTCTGCTAAGAAGAGTCACTATTGCGCTCCCATTGCCATACACAGTGCAAATAGCACTCGCGTCTGTTCCCAGCAAGTACAGTGTATTGGACTGAAGAGAAGCTACTGTTCTGGTCAGTTTCCTAAGCAGAGTTGAACTAGATATGCCCCGTGTGTGTAGGAAGCACAGTTCTTTTGTTCTGAGCAAGCTCACTGTTCTGGCCCTATAGGAAACACAGGAGAGTAGAAGAGTGCTGTTTTCTCAAAAGCAGAGTGTGTTTCTTGCAAGGCGAGCTAGCGTTTGTTTCCCAGTCCTAAACGGAGTTGAATCCCATGCAGTTTGTGGTCCTACGAGCAAGAGTTGTTTTCTGCTAAGAAGAGTCACTATTGCGCTCCCATTGCCATACACAGTGCAAATAGCACTCGCGTCTGTTCCCAGCAAGTACAGTGTATTGGACTGAAGAGAAGCTACTGTTCTGGTCAGTTTCCTAAGCAGAGTTGAACTAGATATGCCCTGTGTGTGTAGGAAGCACAGTTGTTTTGTTCTGAGCAAGCTCACTGTTCTGGCCCTATAGGAAACACAGGAGAGTAGAAGAGTGCTGTTTTCTCAAAAGCAGAGTGTGTTTCTTGCAAGGCGAGCTAGCGTTTGTTTCCCAGTCCTAAACGGAGTTGAATCCCATGCAGATTCTGGTCCTACGAGCAAGAGTTGTTTTCTGCTAAGAAGAGTCACTATTGCGCTCCCATTGCCATACACAGTGCAAATAGCACTCGCGTCTGTTCCCAGCAAGTACAGTGTATTGGACTGAAGAGAAGCTACTGTTCTGGTCAGTTTCCTAAGCAGAGTTGAACTAGATATGCCCCGTGTGTGTAGGAAGCACAGTTCTTTGGTTCTGAGCAAGCTCACTGTTCTGGCCCTATAGGAAACACAGGAGAGTAGAAGAGTGCTGTTTTCTCAAAAGCAGAGTGTGTTTCTTCAAGGCGAGCTAGCGTTTGTTTCCCAGTCCTAAACGGAGTAGAATCCCATGCAGTTTCTGGTCCTACGAGCAAGAGTTGTTTTCTGCTAAGAAGAGTCACTATTGCGCTCCCATTGCCATACACAGTGCAAATAGCACTCGTGTCTGTTCCCACCAAGTACAGTGTATTGGACTGAAGAGAAGCTACTGTTCTGGTCAGTTTCCTAAGCAGAGTTGAACTAGATATGCCCCTTGTGTGTAGGAAGCACAGTTGTTTTGTTCTGAGCAAGCTCACTGTTCTGGCCCTATAGGAAACACAGGAGAGTAGAAGAGTGCTGTTTTCTCAAAAGCAGAGTGTGTTTCTTGCAAGGCGAGCTAGCGTTTGTTTCCCAGTCCTAAATGGAGTTGAATCCCATGCAGTTTCTGGTCCTACGAGCAAGAGTTGTTTTCTGCTAAGAAGAGTCACTATTGCGCTCCCATTGCCATACACAGTGCAAATAGCACTCGCGTCTGTTCCCAGCAAGTACAGTGTATTGGACTGAAGAGAATCTACTGTTCTGGTCAGTTTCCTAAGCAGAGTTGAACTAGATATGCCCCGTGTGTGTAGGAAGCACAGTTCTTTGGTTCTGAGCAAGCTCACTGTTCTGGCCCTATAGGAAACACAGGAGAGTAGAAGAGTGCTGTTTTCTCAAAAGCAGAGTGTGTTTCTTGCAAGGGGAGCTAGCGTTTGTTTCCCAGTCCTAAACGGAGTTGAATCCCATGCAGTTTCTGGTCCTACGAGCAAGAGTTGTTTTCTGCTAAGAAGAGCCACTATTGCGCTCCCATTGCCATACACAGTGCAAATAGCACTCGCGTCTGTTCCAAGCAAGTACAGTGTATTGGACTGAAGAGAAGCTACTGTTCTGGTCAGTTTCCTAAGCAGAGTTGAACTAGATATGCCCCGTGTGTGTAGGAAGCACAGTTGTTTTGTTCTGAGCAAGCTCACTGTTCTGGCCCTATAGGAAACACAGGAGAGTAGAAGAGTGCTGTTTTCTCAAAAGCAGAGTGTGTTTCTTGCAAGGCGAGCTAGCGTTTGTTTCCCAGTCCTAAACGGAGTTGAATCCCATGCAGTTTCTGGTCCTACGAGCAAGAGTTTTTTTCTGCTAAGAAGAGTCACTATTGCGCTCCCATTGCCATACACAGTGCAAATAGCACTCGCGTCTGTTCCCAGCAAGTACAGTGTATTGGACTGAAGAGAAGCTACTGTTCTGGTCAGTTTCCTAAGCAGAGTTGAACTAGATATGCCCCATGTGTGTAGGAAGCACAGTTCTTTTGTTCTGAGCAAGCTCACTGTTCTGGCCCTATAGGAAACACAGGAGAGTAGAAGAGTGCTGTTTTCTCAAAAGCAGAGTGTGTTTCTTGCAAGGCGAGCTAGCGTTTGTTTCCCAGTCCTAAACGGAGTTGAATCCCATGCAGTTTCTGGTCCTACGAGCAAGAGTTGTTTTCTGCTAAGAAGAGTCACTATTGCGCTCCCATTGCCATACACAGTGCAAATAGCACTCGCGTCTGTTCCCAGCAAGTACAGTGTATTGGACTGAAGAGAAGCTACTGTTCTGGTCAGTTTCCTAAGCAGAGTTGAACTAGATATGCCCCGTGTGTGTAGGAAGCACAGTTCTTTTGTTCTGAGCAAGCTCACTGTTCTGGCCCTATAGGAAACACAGGAGAGTAGAAGAGTGCTGTTTTCTCAAAAGCAGAGTGTGTTTCTTGCAAGGCGAGCTAGCGTTTGTTTCCCAGTCCTAAACGGAGTTGAATCCCATGCAGTTTCTGGTCCTACGAGCAAGAGTTGTTTTCTGCTTAGAAGAGTCACTATTGCGCTCCCATTGCCATACACAGTGCAAATAGCACTCGCGTCTGTTCCCAGCAAGTACAGTGTATTGGACTGAAGAGAAGCTACTGTTCTGGTCAGTTTCCTAAGCAGAGTTGAACTAGATATGCCCCGTGTGTGTAGGAAGCACAGTTGTTTTGTTCTGAGCAAGCTCACTGTTCTGGCCCTATAGGAAACACAGGAGAGTAGAAGAGTGCTGTTTTCTCAAAAGCAGAGTGTGTTTCTTGCAAGGCGAGCTAGCGTTTGTTTCCCAGTCCTAAACGGAGTTGAATCCCATGCAGATTCTGGTCCTACGAGCAAGAGTTGTTTTCTGCTAAGAAGAGTCACTATTGTGCTCCCATTGCCATACACAGTGCAAATAGCACTCGCGTCTGTTCCCAGCAAGTACAGTGTATTGGACTGAAGAGAAGCTACTGTTCTGGTCAGTTTCCTAAGCAGAGTTGAACTAGATATGCCCCGTGTGTGTAGGAAGCACAGTTCTTTTGTTCTGAGCAAGCTCACTGTTCTGGCCCTATAGGAAACACAGGAGAGTAGAAGAGTGCTGTTTTCTCAAAAGCAGAGTGTGTTTCTTGCAAGGCGAGCTAGCGTTTGTTTCCCAGTCCTAAACGGAGTAGAATCCCATGCAGTTTCTGGTCCTACGAGCAAGAGTTGTTTTCTGCTAAGAAGAGTCACTATTGCGCTCCCATTGCCATACACAGTGCAAATAGCACTCGCGTCTGTTCCCAGCAAGTACAGTGTATTGGACTGAAGAGAATCTACTGTTCTGGTCAGTTTCCTAAGCAGAGTTGAACTAGATATGCCCCGTGTGTGTAGGAAGCACAGTTCTTTGGTTCTGAGCAAGCTGACTGTTCTGGCCCTATAGGAAACACAGGAGAGTAGAAGAGTGCTGTTTTCTCAAAAGCAGAGTGTGTTTCTTGCAAGGGGAGCTAGCGTTTGTTTCCCAGTCCTAAACGGAGTTGAATCCCATGCAGTTTCTGGTCCTACGAGCAAGAGTTGTTTTCTGCTAAGAAGAGCCACTATTGCGCTCCCATTGCCATACACAGTGCAAATAGCACTCGCGTCTGTTCCAAGCAAGTACAGTGTATTGGACTGAAGAGAAGCTACTGTTCTGGTCAGTTTCCTAAGCAGAGTTGAACTAGATATGCCCCGTGTGTGTAGGAAGCACAGTTCTTTTGTTCTGAGCAAGCTCACTGTTCTGGCCCTATAGGAAACACAGGAGAGTAGAAGAGTGCTGTTTTCTCAAAAGCAGAGTGTGTTTCTTGCAAGGCGAGCTAGCGTTTGTTTCCCAGTCCTAAACGGAGTAGAATCCCATGCAGTTTCTGGTCCTACGAGCAAGAGTTGTTTTCTGCTAAGAAGAGTCACTATTGCGCTCCCATTGCCATACACAGTGCAAATAGCACTCGCGTCTGTTCCCAGCAAGTACAGTGTATTGGACTGAAGAGAAGCTACTGTTCTGGTCAGTTTCCTAAGCAGAGTTGAACTAGATATGCCCCGTGTGTGTAGGAAGCACAGTTGTTTTGTTCTGAGCAAGCTCACTGTTCTGGCCCTATAGGAAACACAGGAGAGTAGAAGAGTGCTGTTTTCTCAAAAGCAGAGTGTGTTTCTTGCAAGGCGAGCTAGCGTTTGTTTCCCAGTCCTAAACGGAGTTGAATCCCATGCAGTTTGTGGTCCTACGAGCAAGAGTTGTTTTCTGCTAAGAAGAGTCACTATTGCGCTCCCATTGCCATACACAGTGCAAATAGCACTCGCGTCTGTTCCCAGCAAGTACAGTGTATTGGACTGAAGAGAAGCTACTGTTCTGGTCAGTTTCCTAAGCAGAGTTGAACTAGATATGCCCCGTGTGTGTAGGAAGCACAGTTGTTTTGTTCTGAGCAAGCTCACTGTTCTGGCCCTATAGGAAACACAGGAGAGTAGAAGAGTGCTGTTTTCTCAAAAGCAGAGTGTGTTTCTTGCAAGGCGAGCTAGCGTTTGTTTCCCAGTCCTAAACGGAGTTGAATCCCATGCAGTTTGTGGTCCTACGAGCAAGAGTTGTTTTCTGCTAAGAAGAGTCACTATTGCGCTCCCATTGCCATACACAGTGCAAATAGCACTCGCGTCTGTTCCCAGCAAGTACAGTGTATTGGACTGAAGAGAAGCTACTGTTCTGGTCAGTTTCCTAAGCAGAGTTGAACTAGATATGCCCTGTGTGTGTAGGAAGCACAGTTGTTTTGTTCTGAGCAAGCTCACTGTTCTGGCCCTATAGGAAACACAGGAGAGTAGAAGAGTGCTGTTTTCTCAAAAGCAGAGTGTGTTTCTTGCAAGGCGAGCTAGCGTTTGTTTCCCAGTCCTAAACGGAGTTGAATCCCATGCAGATTCTGGTCCTACGAGCAAGAGTTGTTTTCTGCTAAGAAGAGTCACTATTGCGCTCCCATTGCCATACACAGTGCAAATAGCACTCGCGTCTGTTCCCAGCAAGTACAGTGTATTGGACTGAAGAGAAGCTACTGTTCTGGTCAGTTTCCTAAGCAGAGTTGAACTAGATATGCCCCGTGTGTGTAGGAAGCACAGTTCTTTGGTTCTGAGCAAGCTCACTGTTCTGGCCCTATAGGAAACACAGGAGAGTAGAAGAGTGCTGTTTTCTCAAAAGCAGAGTGTGTTTCTTCAAGGCGAGCTAGCGTTTGTTTCCCAGTCCTAAACGGAGTAGAATCCCATGCAGTTTCTGGTCCTACGAGCAAGAGTTGTTTTCTGCTAAGAAGAGTCACTATTGCGCTCCCATTGCCATACACAGTGCAAATAGCACTCGCGTCTGTTCCCAGCAAGTACAGTGTATTGGACTGAAGAGAAGCTACTGTTCTGGTCAGTTTCCTAAGCAGAGTTGAACTAGATATGCCCCGTGTGTGTAGGAAGCACAGTTGTTTTGTTCTGAGCAAGCTCACTGTTCTGGCCCTATAGGAAACACAGGAGAGTAGAAGAGTGCTGTTTTCTCAAAAGCAGAGTGTGTTTCTTGCAAGGCGAGCTAGCGTTTGTTTCCCAGTCCTAAACGGAGTTGAATCCCATGCAGATTCTGGTCCTACGAGCAAGAGTTGTTTTCTGCTAAGAAGAGTCACTATAGTGCTCCCATTGCCATACACAGTGCAAATAGCACTCGCGTCTGTTCCCAGCAAGTACAGTGTATTGGACTGAAGAGAAGCTACTGTTCTGGTCAGTTTCCTAAGCAGAGTTGAACTAGATATGCCCCGTGTGTGTAGGAAGCACAGTTCTTTTGTTCTGAGCAAGCTCACTGTTCTGGCCCTATAAGAAACACAGGAGAGTAGAAGAGTGCTGTTTTCTCAAAAGCAGAGTGTGTTTCTTGCAAGGCGAGCTACCGTTTGTTTCCCAGTCCTAAACGGAGTAGAATCCCATGCAGTTTCTGGTCCTACGAGCAAGAGTTGTTTTCTGCTAAGAAGAGTCACTATTGCGCTCCCATTGCCATACACAGTGCAAATAGCACTCGCGTCTGTTCCCAGCAAGTACAGTGTATTGGACTGAAGAGAATCTACTGTTCTGGTCAGTTTCCTAAGCAGAGTTGAACTAGATATGCCCCGTGTGTGTAGGAAGCACAGTTCTTTGGTTCTGAGCAAGCTGACTGTTCTGGCCCTATAGGAAACACAGGAGAGTAGAAGAGTGCTGTTTTCTCAAAAGCAGAGTGTGTTTCTTGCAAGGGGAGCTAGCGTTTGTTTCCCAGTCCTAAACGGAGTTGAATCCCATGCAGTTTCTGGTCCTACGAGCAAGAGTTGTTTTCTGCTAAGAAGAGCCACTATTGCGCTCCCATTGCCATACACAGTGCAAATAGCACTCGCGTCTGTTCCAAGCAAGTACAGTGTATTGGACTGAAGAGAAGCTACTGTTCTGGTCAGTTTCCTAAGCAGAGTTGAACTAGATATGCCCCGTGTGTGTAGGAAGCACAGTTCTTTGGTTCTGAGCAAGCTGACTGTTCTGGCCCTATAGGAAACACAGGAGAGTAGAAGAGTGCTGTTTTCTCAAAAGCAGAGTGTGTTTCTTGCAAGGGGAGCTAGCGTTTGTTTCCCAGTCCTAAACGGAGTTGAATCCCATGCAGTTTCTGGTCCTACGAGCAAGAGTTGTTTTCTGCTAAGAAGAGCCACTATTGCGCTCCCATTGCCATACACAGTGCAAATAGCACTCGCGTCTGTTCCAAGCAAGTACAGTGTATTGGACTGAAGAGAAGCTACTGTTCTGGTCAGTTTCCTAAGCAGAGTTGAACTAGATATGCCCCGTGTGTGTAGGAAGCACAGTTGTTTTGTTCTGAGCAAGCTCACTGTTCTGGCCCTATAGGAAACACAGGAGAGTAGAAGAGTGCTGTTTTCTCAAAAGCAGAGTGTGTTTCTTGCAAGGCGAGCTAGCGTTTGTTTCCCAGTCCTAAACGGAGTTGAATCCCATGCAGTTTCTGGTCCTACGAGCAAGAGTTGTTTTCTGCTAAGAAGAGCCACTATTGCGCTCCCATTGCCATACACAGTGCAAATAGCACTCGCGTCTGTTCCAAGCAAGTACAGTGTATTGGACTGAAGAGAAGCTACTGTTCTGGTCAGTTTCCTAAGCAGAGTTGAACTAGATATGCCCCGTGTGTGTAGGAAGCACAGTTGTTTTGTTCTGAGCAAGCTCACTGTTCTGGCCCTATAGGAAACACAGGAGAGTAGAAGAGTGCTGTTTTCTCAAAAGCAGAGTGTGTTTCTTGCAAGGCGAGCTAGCGTTTGTTTCCCAGTCCTAAACGGAGTTGAATCCCATGCAGTTTGTGGTCCTACAAGCAAGAGTTGTTTTCTGCTAAGAAGAGTCACTATTGCGCTCCCATTGCCATACACAGTGCAAATAGCACTCGCGTCTGTTCCCAGCAAGTACAGTGTATTGGACTGAAGAGAAGCTACTGTTCTGGTCAGTTTCCTAAGCAGAGTTGAACTAGATATGCCCCGTGTGTGTAGGAAGCACAGTTCTTTTGTTCTGAGCAAGCTCACTGTTCTGGCCCTATAGGAAACACAGGAGAGTAGAAGAGTGCTGTTTAATCAAAAGCAGAGTGTGTTTCTTGCAAGGCGAGCTAGCGTTTGTTTCCCAGTCCTAAACGGAGTAGAATCCCATGCAGTTTCTGGTCCTACGAGCAAGAGTTGTTTTCTGCTAAGAAGAGTCACTATTGCGCTCCCATTGCCATACACAGTGCAAATAGCACTCGCGTCTGTTCCCAGCAAGTACAGTGTATTGGACTGAAGAGAAGCTACTGTTCTGGTCAGTTTCCTAAGCAGAGTTGAACTAGATATGCCCCGTGTGTGTAGGAAGCACAGTTGTTTTGTTCTGAGCAAGCTCACTGTTCTGGCCCTATAGGAAACACAGGAGAGTAGAAGAGTGCTGTTTTCTCAAAAGCAGAGTGTGTTTCTTGCAAGGCGAGCTAGCGTTTGTTTCCCAGTCCTAAACGGAGTTGAATCCCATGCAGTTTCTGGTCCTACGAGCAAGAGTTGTTTTCTGCTAAGAAGAGTCACTATTGCGCTCCCATTGCCATACACAGTGCAAATAGCACTCGCGTCTGTTCCCAGCAAGTACAGTGTATTGGACTGAAGAGAAGCTACTGTTCTGGTCAGTTTCCTAAGCAGAGTTGAACTAGATATGCCCCGTGTGTGTAGGAAGCACAGTTCTTTTGTTCTGAGCAAGCTCACTGTTCTGGCCCTATAGGAAACACAGGAGAGTAGAAGAGTGCTGTTTTCTCAAAAGCAGAGTGTGTTTCTTGCAAGGCGAGCTAGCGTTTGTTTCCCAGTCCTAAACGGAGTTGAATCCCATGCAGTTTGTGGTCCTACGAGCAAGAGTTGTTTTCTGCTAAGAAGAGTCACTATTGCGCTCCCATTGCCATACACAGTGCAAATAGCACTCGCGTCTGTTCCCAGCAAGTACAGTGTATTGGACTGAAGAGAAGCTACTGTTCTGGTCAGTTTCCTAAGCAGAGTTGAACTAGATATGCCCTGTGTGTGTAGGAAGCACAGTTGTTTTCTTCTGAGCAAGCTCACTGTTCTGGCCCTATAGGAAACACAGGAGAGTAGAAGAGTGCTGTTTTCTCAAAAGCAGAGTGTGTTTCTTGCAAGGCGAGCTAGCGTTTGTTTCCCAGTCCTAAACGGAGTTGAATCCCATGCAGATTCTGGTCCTACGAGCAAGAGTTGTTTTCTGCTAAGAAGAGTCACTATTGCGCTCCCATTGCCATACACAGTGCAAATAGCACTCGCGTCTGTTCCCAGCAAGTACAGTGTATTGGACTGAAGAGAAGCTACTGTTCTGGTCAGTTTCCTAAGCAGAGTTGAACTAGATATGCCCCGTGTGTGTAGGAAGCACAGTTCTTTGGTTCTGAGCAAGCTCACTGTTCTGGCCCTATAGGAAACACAGGAGAGTAGAAGAGTGCTGTTTTCTCAAAAGCAGAGTGTGTTTCTTCAAGGCGAGCTAGCGTTTGTTTCCCAGTCCTAAACGGAGTAGAATCCCATGCAGTTTCTGGTCCTACGAGCAAGAGTTGTTTTCTGCTAAGAAGAGTCACTATTGCGCTCCCATTGCCATACACAGTGCAAATAGCACTCGCGTCTGTTCCCAGCAAGTACAGTGTATTGGACTGAAGAGAAGCTACTGTTCTGGTCAGTTTCCTAAGCAGAGTTGAACTAGATATGCCCCGTGTGTGTAGGAAGCACAGTTCTTTGGTTCTGAGCAAGCTGACTGTTCTGGCCCTATAGGAAACACAGGAGAGTAGAAGAGTGCTGTTTTCTCAAAAGCAGAGTGTGTTTCTTGCAAGGGGAGCTAGCGTTTGTTTCCCAGTCCTAAACGGAGTTGAATCCCATGCAGTTTCTGGTCCTACGAGCAAGAGTTGTTTTCTGCTAAGAAGAGCCACTATTGCGCTCCCATTGCCATACACAGTGCAAATAGCACTCGCGTCTGTTCCAAGCAAGTACAGTGTATTGGACTGAAGAGAAGCTACTGTTCTGGTCAGTTTCCTAAGCAGAGTTGAACTAGATATGCCCCGTGTGTGTAGGAAGCACAGTTCTTTGTTCTGAGCAAGCTGACTGTTCTGGCCCTATAGGAAACACAGGAGAGTAGAGAGTGCTGTTTTCTCAAAAGCAGAGTGTGTTTCTTGCAAGGGGAGCTAGCGTTTGTTTCCCAGTCCTAAACGGAGTTGAATCCCATGCAGTTTCTGGTCCTACGAGCAAGAGTTGTTTTCTGCTAAGAAGAGCCACTATTGCGCTCCCATTGCATACACAGTGCAAATAGCACTCGCGTCTGTTCCAAGCAAGTACAGTGTATTGGACTGAAGAGAAGCTACTGTTCTGGTCAGTTTCCTAAGCAGAGTTGAACTAGATATGCCCCGTGTGTGTAGGAAGCACAGTTGTTTTGTTCTGAGCAAGCTCACTGTTCTGGCCCTATAGGAAACACAGGAGAGTAGAAGAGTGCTGTTTTCTCAAAAGCAGAGTGTGTTTCTTGCAAGGCGAGCTAGCGTTTGTTTCCCAGTCCTAAACGGAGTTGAATCCCATGCAGTTTCTGGTCCTACGAGCAAGAGTTGTTTTCTGCTAAGAAGAGCCACTATTGCGCTCCATTGCCATACACAGTGCAAATAGCACTCGCGTCTGTTCCAAGCAAGTACAGTGTATTGGACTGAAGAGAAGCTACTGTTCTGGTCAGTTTCCTAAGCAGAGTTGAACTAGATATGCCCGTGTGTGTAGGAAGCACAGTTGTTTTGTTCTGAGCAAGCTCACTGTTCTGGCCCTATAGGAAACACAGGAGAGTAGAAGAGTGCTGTTTTCTCAAAAGCAGAGTGTGTTTCTTGCAAGGCGAGCTAGCGTTTGTTTCCCAGTCCTAAACGGAGTTGAATCCCATGCAGTTTGTGGTCCTACAAGCAAGAGTTGTTTTCTGCTAAGAAGAGTCACTATTGCGCTCCCATTGCCATACACAGTGCAAATAGCACTCGCGTCTGTTCCCAGCAAGTACAGTGTATTGGACTGAAGAGAAGCTACTGTTCTGGTCAGTTTCCTAAGCAGAGTTGAACTAGATATGCCCCGTGTGTGTAGGAAGCACAGTTCTTTTGTTCTGAGCAAGCTCACTGTTCTGGCCCTATAGGAAACACAGGAGAGTAGAAGAGTGCTGTTTAATCAAAAGCAGAGTGTGTTTCTTGCAAGGCGAGCTAGCGTTTGTTTCCCAGTCCTAAACGGAGTAGAATCCCATGCAGTTTCTGGTCCTACGAGCAAGAGTTGTTTTCTGCTAAGAAGAGTCACTATTGCGCTCCCATTGCCATACACAGTGCAAATAGCACTCGCGTCTGTTCCCAGCAAGTACAGTGTATTGGACTGAAGAGAAGCTACTGTTCTGGTCAGTTTCCTAAGCAGAGTTGAACTAGATATGCCCGTGTGTGTAGGAAGCACAGTTGTTTTGTTCTGAGCAAGCTCACTGTTCTGGCCCTATAGGAAACACAGGAGAGTAGAAGAGTGCTGTTTTCTCAAAAGCAGAGTGTGTTTCTTGCAAGGCGAGCTAGCGTTTGTTTCCCAGTCCTAAACGGAGTTGAATCCCATGCAGTTTCTGGTCCTACGAGCAAGAGTTGTTTTCTGCTAAGAAGAGTCACTATTGCGCTCCATTGCCATACACAGTGCAAATAGCACTCGCGTCTGTTCCCAGCAAGTACAGTGTATTGGACTGAAGAGAAGCTACTGTTCTGGTCAGTTTCCTAAGCAGAGTTGAACTAGATATGCCCCGTGTGTGTAGGAAGCACAGTTCTTTTGTTCTGAGCAAGCTCACTGTTCTGGCCCTATAGGAAACACAGGAGAGTAGAAGAGTGCTGTTTTCTCAAAAGCAGAGTGTGTTTCTTGCAAGGCGAGCTAGCGTTTGTTTCCCAGTCCTAAACGGAGTTGAATCCATGCAGTTTGTGGTCCTACGAGCAAGAGTTGTTTTCTGCTAAGAAGAGTCACTATTGCGCTCCCATTGCCATACACAGTGCAAATAGCACTCGCGTCTGTTCCAGCAAGTACAGTGTATTGGACTGAAGAGAAGCTACTGTTCTGGTCAGTTTCCTAAGCAGAGTTGAACTAGATATGCCCTGTGTGTGTAGGAAGCACAGTTGTTTTCTTCTGAGCAAGCTCACTGTTCTGGCCCTATAGGAAACACAGGAGAGTAGAAGAGTGCTGTTTTCTCAAAAGCAGAGTGTGTTTCTTGCAAGGCGAGCTAGCGTTTGTTTCCCAGTCCTAAACGGAGTTGAATCCCATGCAGATTCTGGTCCTACGAGCAAGAGTTGTTTTCTGCTAAGAAGAGTCACTATTGCGCTCCCATTGCCATACACAGTGCAAATAGCACTCGCGTCTGTTCCCAGCAAGTACAGTGTATTGGACTGAAGAGAAGCTACTGTTCTGGTCAGTTTCCTAAGCAGAGTTGAACTAGATATGCCCCGTGTGTGTAGGAAGCACAGTTCTTTGGTTCTGAGCAAGCTCACTGTTCTGGCCCTATAGGAAACACAGGAGAGTAGAAGAGTGCTGTTTTCTCAAAAGCAGAGTGTGTTTCTTCAAGGCGAGCTAGCGTTTGTTTCCCAGTCCTAAACGGAGTAGAATCCCATGCAGTTTCTGGTCCTACGAGCAAGAGTTGTTTTCTGCTAAGAAGAGTCACTATTGCGCTCCCATTGCCATACACAGTGCAAATAGCACTCGCGTCTGTTCCCAGCAAGTACAGTGTATTGGACTGAAGAGAAGCTACTGTTCTGGTCAGTTTCCTAAGCAGAGTTGAACTAGATATGCCCCGTGTGTGTAGGAAGCACAGTTGTTTTGTTCTGAGCAAGCTCACTGTTCTGGCCCTATAGGAAACACAGGAGAGTAGAAGAGTGCTGTTTTCTCAAAAGCAGAGTGTGTTTCTTGCAAGGCGAGCTAGCGTTTGTTTCCCAGTCCTAAACGGAGTTGAATCCCATGCAGTTTCTGGTCCTACGAGCAAGAGTTGTTTTCTGCTAAGAAGAGTCACTATTGCGCTCCCATTGCCATACACAGTGCAAATAGCACTCGCGTCTGTTCCCAGCAAGTACAGTGTATTGGACTGAAGAGAAGCTACTGTTCTGGTCAGTTTCCTAAGCAGAGTTGAACTAGATATGCCCCATGTGTGTAGGAAGCACAGTTCTTTTGTTCTGAGCAAGCTCACTGTTCTGGCCCTATAGGAAACACAGGAGAGTAGAAGAGTGCTGTTTTCTCAAAAGCAGAGTGTGTTTCTTGCAAGGCGAGCTAGCGTTTGTTTCCCAGTCCTAAACGGAGTTGAATCCCATGCAGTTTCTGGTCCTACGAGCAAGAGTTGTTTTCTGCTAAGAAGAGTCACTATTGCGCTCCCATTGCCATACACAGTGCAAATAGCACTCGCGTCTGTTCCCAGCAAGTACAGTGTATTGGACTGAAGAGAAGCTACTGTTCTGGTCAGTTTCCTAAGCAGAGTTGAACTAGATATGCCCCGTGTGTGTAGGAAGCACAGTTCTTTTGTTCTGAGCAAGCTCACTGTTCTGGCCCTATAGGAAACACAGGAGAGTAGAAGAGTGCTGTTTTCTCAAAAGCAGAGTGTGTTTCTTGCAAGGCGAGCTAGCGTTTGTTTCCCAGTCCTAAACGGAGTTGAATCCCATGCAGATTCTGGTCCTACGAGCACGAGTTGTTTTCTGCTAAGAAGAGTCACTATTGCGCTCCCATTGCCATACACAGTGCAAATAGCACTCGCTTCTGTTCCAGCAAGTACAGTGTATTGGACTGAAGAGAAGCTACTGTTCTGGTCAGTTTCCTAAGCAGAGTTGAACTAGATATGACCCGTGTGTGTAGGAAGCACAGTTCTTTTGTTCTGAGCAAGCTCACTGTTCTGGCCCTATAGGAAACACAGGAGAGTAGAAGAGTGCTGTTTTCTCAAAAGCAGAGTGTGTTTCTTGCAAGGCGAGCTAGCGTTTGTTTCCCAGTCCTAAACGGAGTTGAATCCCATGCAGATTCTGGTCCTACGAGCAAGAGTTGTTTTCTGCTAAGAAGAGTC
>NW_026737832.1:0-31335 GCF_949786415.1 Peromyscus eremicus
CACACACGCACACACACATGTACGCACACACATCTATTCATGAGTCTGTGTGTATGGTAGTTGTTTTTGTCATCACACACACATACACACACGCACACACACGCACACACACGTATGCACACACACGTCTATTCATGTGTCTGTGTGTATGGTAGTTTTTTGTCATCACACACACATACACACATGTACACACACGTCTGTAGCTAGAGTTTTCCTGCCTAGCCCACAGTCAGGACAAATCTCTCTCACCTGCCAGTCCCACAGCCACTCAGACCCGACCAAGTAAACACAGAGACTTATATTGGTTACAAACTGTATGGCCGTGGCAGGCTTCTTGCTAACTGTTCTTATATCTTAAATTAATCCGTTTCCATTAATCTATACCTTGCCACATGGCTCATGGTTTACCGGCATCTTCACATGCTGTTTCTCATCGTGGTGGCTGGCAGTGTCTCTCTGACTCAGCCTTCCACTTCCCAGCTTTATTCTCCTCCTTGTCCCGCCTACACTTCCTGCCTAGCCAATGGCCAATCAGTGTTTTATTTATTGACTAATCAGCAACACATTTGACATACAGAACAGAACATCCCACAGCACTCCCCCCCCCCTTTTTTTTTTCAAAAAGGAAGGTTTTAACCTTAAAGTAAAATTACATAAAATTTGAGGATTTGGGCGTAGCTTCTCTTACTACTTCCTGCTGGAGGGGGGCACTGTATTTTATGGGGAAACAAAGAAAATTTTAGAATTATGAAATAGTCCATGAGGCTGTATCGTTTGAGCCAGATGCCTTCAAACTGTTCTGGATGTTGGATCATCCAGGCCATGGTGTCATCGGAGACCTTCAGGGGGTCTTGGCTGGTCAAACCTGATATATCTTAATCTTGAACAAATCCATAGCCTCTGGCTTTCTGTGGAAACAAAAGAGACTCTTTTCCAAAGCAACATATCTTTATATCCAAATTTTGAAGTCAAGGTATCTTTAAAATATACATTTTGGCATAACTCAACAGCTTTTATGATCAAATGTTTTTCTGCAGTTAAAAATCCCAAAGAGAACACAATCCAGATTCTCTGTGTAATATTCATCTTTACATGGCATATATATATATATGTATATATATATATATATATATATATATATATATTAATTTTACTGTCTCTTTAAAGACTTTATTTTTTAAAACTATGTATTTGTTTATATAACTGTATACATCACCTTTTTTGTCTCTTTCAAACCTACATATATTTTACACACATTGTAAACTATTACACCTGAATCTGTCTTATTATGAATCTATTGCTTTAAGCTGCAGCAGTTGTGGCTGCTGGCTCCGCCCACCTCAGCTTCCCAACATGGCAGTGGTAGTTTACCACCAGCTCTGGGAGCTATCGTGGGTCTACGCTTTTATTCAAGCAGCGTATAGCCCAAAAACCTCTTTTTTTGTTTTGTACTAGCAAAGACTAAATCCACCATGCAGCTTAATGTGCCACTTGCAGAGGCCTCATTCCTGCCATACTGCAGGTTGAGCGCACACGCTAGGAACCCACCAGGAGCTCAAACTGGCAGCTGCCGCTCATTTGAGAGAGACAATTAGGAAGCTATTTTTAGCTCCATTTTAGAATCTTTTCTTAGGTTTTAGGTGGAAACTCTTGCCGCCACGTTGGATGCCATTTGTAGGGTTTTTTTTTGTGCACACACACACACACACACACACACACACGTCTATTCATGTGTCTGTGTGTATGGTAGTTGTTTTGTCACCCATGATCCTTGCTGCACCATTTTCTAACCTTCTGTTTTGTTTTGTTTTTTTTAATCATAATTCTATTTTTGATATTTTTTTTACAAATACAGTTGTGAATTTGTAATTGTATAATCGTGTTGTTTAAGCATTTCAATTCCTCTGTGAGCAAATGAAATGGAGTTTTAAATTCCAGTTGTTGTTTTCAACCCTAACACTTGTTCTGCCTGTCTGTTAAAGGCCACCCCACGCCTCTCCTGTCACGACTGCCTCCTTCTCTGTATAGCTCACTTCTTATCCTCATGTCCACAGCTCTTTTCTTTCCTGAAGCACTTGGTTGTAATACCGGATTCCACATTTTAACGGACTGCTCCTTGTCTCCATTTCCAAGTTACATACTGGACTACAGTGAAGCACTTCCCTTGAAACACTTCCCATCGCCCTCTATACCATTCTTCTGCTTTCATTCAGTCCTGTGAACTTCAACACCACCTAAGGTTTGACAACATCTGCATTTACATTCCAAGTCTAAATTTCTATGCTGAGCACATTCTTGTATAGTGAGCTGTGTATTTGGCATTTCCACTTGCACATCTCGTAATATATCTCAGACAGAACATTTCCTAAGCAACATATTAAAAGCCTTACCACCACACTGCATGTTGACAAAGTAGGTCTTCCTGTGGACTTTTCCACTGAAGAGTATTATGTTCCTGTTGGATCTCAGGTAAAAACCATAGAACATTCTAGATCCTATTTCTCCTAATCCATAAGCAAATTCTATTGGCATTCTTCTTCAAGTGTATTCAGTATATGATTCCTTCTAATCACCGCCATCATTGTCACTACAACCAGTCCTCATTGCCTACAGAAATGATGACCTATTTTGTCTCCTGCTTCTGCATCTTTTAGCCCACACTCCAATCTTTGCACTTCCACTAGGTTATTCTGTTCCAAACTGAAATCAGATCATTCATGCTTTGCTACTGTTCCTCCTTGATCTTGTGCCTCTCTATCTGTTCCCACATTGTTCTTTAGAGGCACCTTTAAACTCACAGTCAATATGCACATCTTGTATTCAAACAGATACAATTACATTTATCCTTCAGTTTATTCAAATGAAGAACAGATCGTTTGTCCTCCAGTAGTAATACATCATAGTATAGTAATTAGTCAGGATGACAAACAGCCCCTTAGAAACTACACCCACTCTGCTGTCACTAAAATTACTGTGTCCCATATATTTTTGTGGCAAAGTTCTTTTCTATATTTCTGGCCTCTCTTCAGGTAGAAACCCCTTAGGGATGCCTTCTTTGAGCACCCTCTATCCATTTCTCTCTGGCCCATGACTATTTTTTTCTCTTGCTTCATGTTGCACTTCTCCATGTTCATTATTGTCATGAGGAGGATTGACAAAGCAATTGTTACATCAAGGCTGCTTGAGATCAAGTCTCCATCTTTGTTACTTTGGGAGACTACTGTGCTCAAGTTTCTAATTTGTCCAGTGAGAATTCTAACTTCATTGCATTTAGCTCACAAATCACTGAGAGCCAACACAAAGCAACCAGAGTGTTCCAAGGCATTAGTAAGCATCCAGTGAGTCTTAATGCAATATCATTTCTGATAGTCCTTTATGTGATTATTTACTATCTATCTTCTCTCATTAGAATATTGGTTATTCAATGTTTATTTTTGTATTCTAGATGCCCAGGAGCATTGTAGACACAATATAAGATACCTGTTGAAGAGTTGAATGGATAATAAAAATAAGAGTATAAATTTTAAAAAGTTACTATGAGTTTATAACCTACTCTATATCCTCTATCACCATGAGCCCAACTAGACCCTATGTTTGCTTGTTATTTTTTTCTGTTCTGATTTTGTTTTTAACCTAGAGCACATTCATTATATCTGACCCATGAGTATCAAAAGTGACACGAGCCCTGATAGAGTTCAGGTAGATGAGAAGTAGGTTTGAGATGGCAAAGATGAAATCATATTCAGTAATTTTTCTGTATACATTCATTCATTTCGGACTGAGATGTGATAAAATGCACTGGTTTGAGTAGATATTAAAAATTTCAATTAGAAACACCTTGTCACTAAATTAGCTTTCAATACTTTCCTCATAAAGCAAAACTTATTTATCCTTTTCTTGGTTTGTATGTCTTTGACCCACTCCTCATCCCCTCCTCCAAAAGAGTAAGTCCTCCCATGGAGGGACAGCAAAGGCTGGTGGACTCAGTTGAGACAGAGAAAAGCCCCTTCCCGCTGCATCAAGGTAAGCAAGGAATCTGACCATAGGTAATGGGATCCAGAAAGCCAATCATGCACCAGGGACAGATCCTAATCATACTGCCAGGGGACCCTCAGACAAACCAAGCTATACAACTCTCTCCCATATGCAGGGGATCTAGTCTAGTCCCATGCAGGTTCCACAGATGTTGGTCTAAAGTTCATGAGTTCCTATGATCTTGGGTTCAGTTGTCTCTGTAGATTTTCCCATCATGATCTTGATCCCCCATTGCTCATATAATCCCTCTTCCCCCTCTGGACTCTTGGAGCTTGGCCTGGTGCTTGGTTATGGATCTCGGCATCTGCTTCCATCAGTTACTGGATAAAGGTTCTATGATGACAGTTGGGGTTTTCACCAATCTGATTAACAGGGTAGGCCAGTTCAGGTACCCTCTCCACTACTGCTAGTAGTCTAACCTGGTGTCATCCTTGTGGATTCCTGAGAATTTCCCTAGCACCAGGTTCCTCCCTTACCCCATAATGTGTCCCTCTATCAAGGTATCCCTTTCATTGCTCTCTTACTCCATCCCTCCCCCAAGTCGACCATCCTGTTCCCTCATCTTCTCATCTTCCATCCTTTCCCCTACATTCCCTCCCACCCCCAGTTTGCTCATGGAGATCTCCTCTGTTTCCCCTTCCCAAGGTGATCCATATTTTCTTCTTAGGGTCCTCCTTGTTAGCTAGCTTTTTTGGAGATGTGAGTTGTAGTCTGGTTATCCTTTGTTTTACATCTAGTACCCACTTATGTGTGATACATACCATGTTTGTCCTTCTGAGACTGGGTTACCTCACTCAGGATGATATTTTCTAGTTCCATCTATTTGCCTGCAAATTTCATGATGTCATTGTTTTTTACTGCTGAGTAGTACTCCATTGTGTATATGTACCACATTTTCTTAATCTGTTATTCAGTTGAGGGGCATCTAGGTTCTTTCCAGGCTCTGTCTATTCTGAATAATGCTGTGCTGTGGATATCGCTCTGTATGCTGTGAATGTGTTGCTCTGATTGGTTAATAAATAAAGTGCTGATTGGCCAGTAGCCAGGCAAGAAGTATAGGTGGGACAAAGGGAGAGGAGAATTCTGGGAACAGAAAGGCTGAGTCAGGAGTCACCAGCCAGACACAGAGGAAACAAGATGTAAAGATACCAGTAAGCCACAAGCCACATGGCAAGGTATAGATTTATAGAAATGGGTTACTTTAAGATGTAAGATCTAGCTAGCAAGAAGCCTGAGCCATTAGGCCATACAGTTTTAATTAATATAAGCCTTTGTGTTTTTATTTGGGTCTGAGTGGCTGCGGGCCTGGGAGGGACTGGAGAAAACTCTAGCTACAATGCTGCTATGAACATAGTTGAGCTGAGCATTTGTACTTGTGGTATGATTGAACATTCCTGGGATATATGCCCAAGAGTGGTATCCTTGTGTCTTAAGGTAGATGGATTCTTAATTTTCTGAGAAGTCATCATATTGATTTCCAAAGTGGCTGTACCAAGTTTGCACTCTCACCAACAGTGGAGGAGTGTTCCCCTTGCTCGACATTCTCTCCCACATAAGCTGTCATCAGTGTTTTTGATCTTAGCCATTCTGACAGGTGTAAGATGGTATCTTGTTTACTACTTCTTTAAAAATATTTTCTTTGGTCATAGCAAATATCTCCCAAAAATCCTGATGATAAATGCCACATTTTAAGTCTGTTTAAACTTCCAGCTTTTCTCACTCCTATAATCTCTGTCTTTCAGCTTTTTTTAGTCATATATCCCTTGTCTTCCAGATTTTCTTGCTCATATAATCCCTGTCAATTCCTGGCAAAGTTCCCTGGAGTACTGTTCTGTCTTTGTCCCTATTGTTGACATAGTGGTCTCAACCAAGGCTGTAAGATTCAGCCACCAGGAAACAAGCCCCTTCTGGATTTTGTTTATTATTTCATATAAAGAGTGAAAACAACCAGGTGAACCAGCTCCTCCCACAAGATGCAGACAATGAAACAAAAACTGATGTGTCCCAGTGTGATAGGGACATGAGTGAGGGTATAGTTATCTGAAAGGCTGCTTCTGCACTGCCACAAACAACTTCATGGACTACACCTTTATCCTAAGGGAAGATGTTCTAGAGACTGAGTACTTCCTACTTCAGCAGGCACCAGGAGAACAGTGAAGTCTCATGAGCATCTCTGAAAGCCAAGATAACAGGAGGGAGAGAGCTGTGTGCCATCTCTTCACAAGTCTCCCAAGCATGATGTTTTGGAGAATGTATGCCATGTGTGTGCTGGTACCCATGGATTCCAGAGGAAGACAGAAAATTCTGGGTTACAGTTACAGATGTTTTTAGGCAGCCTAGTGTCAATGCTGGGAACCACACTTAGGTATGCTGTAAGAAGCAACTTTGGCTCTTGAATGCTGAGCCATCCCCACCACACACACACACCATAATGCTGCTTTTTTCTTTATTTTTAATAAATATTTAAAAATATTATAAAATATGGCATACTTTTCTACTTGACAGTCACAGAGGCACACACACTCACCCTAGCGTTATGGAGGAGATATATGCATGTTGGCATGTCTATAGATGCACACCTGAAAACCAGAGGTCAATACCAGGTGGCTTCCTCCATTTCCCACCTTAGTTTTTTGAGACAGGATCTCTCACAAAATCTAGACTTAACCAATTGACGAGATGAGCTGGCCAATGAGCTTCAGAGTCTACAGTCTCTACCTCTCATTCCTAGGATTGCAGGCATATCCCCACCACACTGGCTTATTACATGGGTATTATATCACTGAACTCATTTCGTTGTACTCACCGAGCCTCCTTCCCAGCCTCAGTCTACATTTCTCTTGTGAGCCTTAGATCTGCATCAGTATGCCACCAAATACTTCCATGGTATGGTTCAAAAATTCCAGAATCAACAAATCTAGGCCAAATTATAATCTTACCTGTTCAACTGCTTCTGTGTCAACATACATCATTTAAGTGATCTGAGCCCAGGTCTAGCAAAACACAATACTTCAGAAATCCCATAGTTAACAGAATTAATTCACTACTGTTTGTAGAACTAGCCTGTAAGCTTCATGAAAACAAGGCCCTTGTGCTTTATTTTCCCTCAGCCTTGTATTTTTAACATTTTACTCAAAGGCCCAACACTAAATATGCAGTCAATATTGATACTGAGAAGGACTAAACATGTAAATTTACCTTCCTAAAATATTCTGGTCCTGTTGTACAGTGTTACAGATGCTGTTTCTTTCAACCAATGTGGAGTAAAGACAGACAGTAACTGGGAGACTCGCTCTGATATTACCCACTCTGCCCAGCTCCCAGTTGAACATCATTTTACAGCTCTATAACACTTCGAATCTCTTTTCTATCCACCATAGGATATTGCTTCAAGAATCAAGTGAGATAATGAATGTTGTGTAAACTTAAAGTCCTTTATTAAACAGAGATTCACTTATTTATAAAATCAATTACTATTCTTTTTTAGTCAAGTCCAAAGCATAACATCCAGTCTTTGTGAAGGATATTCATCCTTCTGAACAGTAATAACTCTATAAGAAGATATGTAGAATCTCCTACTTAAATAAATGCATCCAGTGAGGCCTAAGAAGATGACTATGCCTGGACACTTACCAAAAAGCTGTACATAAAATGTATGTGTGTGTGTGAACCACTAGAGCACCTTTTCATTCTTCATTCTTCTCATTTCTGCCTTAATTTTTCTGTCAACCTGGAAGGTTTTTGTTTTATTTTATTTTTAATCCATGCCATGGCCTTCTTTCTGTTTCTGCAACTCTTGCTTGTAATACATTATTATAAAAATATTTGCATATCATGAGTATGGCATTTTCAGCCTTCAAATGCTGATGCTGTGTTTTCTTGGACTTGTGTCCGGAATTCATTATTATTAACAACATGTGGATTCTGCCTTTCATGTGGCACTTCTTATCTTTAAGGCTCTTAACTTATTTCCAGTATAATTAATATTTCTGGCACTGTTGATCTGTTGGTTTGAAAGGAATTATACTTTTTATGGGCTGAGATGGAGGAAGCCATTTCGAAGTTCTCTGTTTAGGAGCTGAGAGGTTTCTGAAATAGTCTTAGAATAATCACTGACTACACACAGGGTTGCAGTCTTCAGGATTTTAAAATCAGCAGATGGCGGTATCTTATATATTGTTAATAATTCTATTGCAAAGGAGAAGTTTTATTTAGTATCTCTGATGTACTGATTGCATTTCACTTCGAGGTGAAGTTAGAGCTGATTTTTTTGGATCATATTATTGTTCCATTTTCATTTGTTTTGAGATGCTATGTTTTCCATCTGAAGAGGTCTCTTACAAAGAGCATGATGGGCTCTCAGTTTACATTTCACTGACAGTGTGTACAGATTCTCTTTTCCCATCATCCTTAGCATGTGTCACCCTTGACATTTCAATAACAACCATTTATCTAACATGTGTAATTTGATAAACCATTGTAGGTTTTTTTTTCCAATTTTTTTTTGACAATTAGTGGTGTTGAACAGTTTAAATATATCTGTTGACCATTTGTATGTCTTCTTGGAGGAGTATGTTTAATTTAATCCTTTGTCTATTTTTAACAGGAATATTTTTGTCATGGATTTCTATGAGTTCTTAATATATTTGGGATGTATAGTTAGAAACACCTTTCTTCATTTGATGGATTGCTTTTTCATATTATCAATTATTTTATTTGTTTAATTTTTTAATTCTATCTTTGTTGATATTTAATGTGATATAAGATAAATGTCCATGTTCATCTTTCTGCATATGGACATGTGTTTTCTGAACATTATTTGTTCAGCATACTATGGGTGCTTTTGTGAAAGTCATTGCTCATACCTGTATGGATTTATTTATGGACTTTTCAGTCTGTTTTGTTTGATTATATGTCTGATTTTAAGTTAGTAGCATACTATTTTCATTATTGTAGCTTTGTAATAAACTTTGAAATCAAGAAGTGTGATGCCTCCAGATTTATTTTTGATTAAAATTTCTTTATGTGTTGAAATTTTGTGATTTTTATAAAAATTTTAGGATTTACTTACCTTGTATCTGTGAATAGACTACATTATAGATTATGTTGAATACATAGATTTTTGGGTAGTATGAACAGGTTGACAATAGTGAATATTTGTATGCATGAATACAAATTATCTTTCTCTTGATTTATATACTCTTCAATTTTAATAAATATTTCACACTTTTCCATTTTAGTTATCTTTCATCCATTGGTTAAAATTGGTTTCATGTATCTTTTTTCTTTTGTTGTTGTAAATGGACTAGTTTCCTGAACTTTGATCATTTGCTGTCAAGTGTAGAAACACAGCTGAGTTCTATGCTGATTTTGCAAGGGCTACACTATATATTGATATTTGATCAATATAGCAAATTTTCTATCTAATTTTTTAGGGGGGAGGATAAATGTATGACTTTGAACTGGAATTAAATGTTAAATGTTACAAGAAGGAGTGGAGTGTTTTCTGTCCTTCATCTCAGACTCCCCTGGTGTTTCTTTTTATATCTATATTACTGCTGTTTTTACTTTGTATTTTGAGATATTCAGATCATAAATGCACCTATTATCTTTCTTTGTCATGATTAACCTCAGCAACTTCAGAGAAAAAATGTCATGTAACCTTCCCTGTGCTGTGTTAGTATGAGAAGGTTGAGCTGCTACATAAAATCAACTAAAACATTCATGGAGAAGCACAGGATTTGGACCTTGTGAAACAGACATGTTGTCACAGGTAACTTTTATAGCATAAAATTTAGCACCTTTAAGCATTATAACAGGATCTGATTAAGGTTTCAGTTTCTGATGACAGAAAAAAATCCTGATGATTTCAAATGAACTTTCCCATTTTTCAGCTCTATTTGTTTTGATCTAGGAATTTTCTAAGATAAAAGTAGAATGTGTCAGATTTATATCATTCATTTTTTTAAAGATGCAATTGATAGACTATAATTATTATTTTCAATAAAACAATGCAGGTTGACTGAACTCTGGGAGTAATATTACTAGTAAGAATCTAAACATCTAACTGATTGCTTTAAATTTATTTCTAGTATATTCATGTTCAAAGCCCTACTCAGATGTGATTGCATCTATTGCCTCCATCGTTCTTTTTATTCTATGTTATTTTCAATTTTAGATTCTCCTTCAGAAATTTTAGTGGTGTACCTTCAAAAAATGAATTTTCTGGTTTTCCCTGTTGGAGGATTATTTCCTTTTCCTTTATAGTAGAATTAAGATGCTTAGATAAACTTTTTGGTTTTTTCTTTTGTTTCACACTCCAACTCTGAAGAAACAATCTTTTTTATAAAAGAAAGCTAATACGAACTCTAGTAGCCATAGTGACACATGCCCATGATACAAGTGTAGCTGAGGTTTTCCTGTGTCCCTCTCCATCCCACAGCCACTCACACCCAAATAAACACATGGAAGCTTACATTATTTTCAAACTATATGGCCTAATGACTCAGGCTTCTTGCTAGCTAGTTCTTACATCTTAAATTAACTCATTTCTATAAATCCATACTTTGTCATGTGGCTTGTGGCTTACCAGTACTTTACGTCTTGCTTCTTCTGGAGGTGGCTGGCAGCATCTCCTCTACTCTACCTTTCTCCTTCCTCTCTCTAGTTGGAGTGTCCTGCCTAATCTTATTCGGGCTTACCATTGGCCAAACAGCTTTATTTATCAAACAATCAGAGCAACATACATTCACAGCATACAGAACAGCATTCCATAGCACTTCCCCTTTTCTGTCTAATCAAAAAGGAAAGTTTCAACTTTATTTGTTTTTGTTTTTTTTTTTTTGTTTTTGTTTTTTGTTTTTTGTTTTGTTTTTCGAGACAGGGTTTCTCTATGTAGCTTTGCGCCTCTCCTGGAACTCACTTGGTAGTCCAGGCTGGCCTCGAACTCACAGAGATCCGCCTGGCTCTGCCTCCCGAGTGCTGGGATTAAAGGCGTGCGCCACCACTGCCCGGCTAAGTTTCAACTTTAGCATAGTAAAAATACATATAATAGAACAATTATCAAGCAAGAATTACAGTTACAATATCTAGTCTATTTGTATTTGGCAAAATTAAAGAAAATATTCTATCTATCCTATATTTGTGATTCTAAAATTTTATACTTAATTTACCTTTTATCATAACCAAGGAAAACTACAATTGTAATTATCTAGTCTTCAACTACATCAAAGATCTCAGAAGGATATAATATTACCTAAGTAAATAGGAAGAGCATTATAAACAACTTCTAAAAATCTAGAATGACAGAGACAGCTGGCTACCTGGACAGTTACCCAAAGTTCTTCTGCAATGTTGGGGCATCCATTCTTCAGCCTACAGGCCTAGAGTCTTTCAAACGCTTCTCTCTGTGTCCTTCAAAATGTCTGGCAGTTTCTTCTGTGAAGCAGGAACCTGAAGGATCATCTCACCTTGCAAAGTTCAGTGGTCACCTTCCTATAGTTCCTGCATGTCCAGTAGATGCAACATTTTGTCAAGCAGTCCAGGCAAGAACAGTTTCTTGCCCAAATGGCTATTTTTGCCAAGAAGAAGATAAAGTCCATATACAGTGTCTTTGATGCCCATCTTTCTCTCTGAAGTAAATCAGTGCTGCCAGGAGCAGATGTGTCTCATTGTCCAGAAAGTCTAAGTTTTTAAAACATTTTAAATGCTGTATTCTGTAGGTCTTTGAAGTGTTTGAATATTACCTACTTAAATGAATTATATCAATGTATACCTAAAAAACTTAACATGACTATAAGTTTGACTATCATAGAAAACTAATTATTAATCTGTATTTCTTAATTATCCATTACAATTTTTTTTTTTTTTTTTGGTTTTTCGAGACAGGGTTTCTCTGTGTAGCTTTGCACCTTTCCTGGGACTCACTTGGTAGCCCAGGCTGGCCTCGAACTCACAGAGATCCTCCTGGCTGTGCCTCCCGAGTGCTGGGATTAAAGGCATGCACCACCACCGCCCGGCCTATCCATTACAATTTAAATGAGTTACATAAACATAATACCTTAAACGAGAGTAGAAATATATATAAATATATATATATAACAAAATCAACTCTAAATTTGTATCAATAAACTAAAATCAATAACAATGTAATACATTTTTAAACAAGTTGTTGCTCTTTAAAAATAGGTTCATTAATTGACCCTTTTTTTCTTTGGAAAGAGATTGCATTTATAATGAACCTGGTTTAAATAAAAATAAACATTCAAAATTATATTTTGGGAATTTAGGCATAGCTTCTCATACTTCCTGCTGGATGAGGGCACTGGCAATTTAATGGTGATCCTGTGAAAATTCGAGATAATGGTCAAATCCAGACTGGAGTAGTCTGTGATGCAGTTTTCTCTGAGTCAGTTGCCTTGAAGCTGTTTTTGGATGTTGGATCATCTGGGCCTCTCAGGGGGTTTTTCTTGATCAAACCATATTAACCTGGAAGCAATCCACAGGTTCTCATCTTCTGTGGAAGCAAAACAGAACCTCTTTTCCAAAGTAACATATCTTTAGATATAAACTTTGAAGTCCAGATACCTTTTAAAATATATATATATATATATATATATATATATATATATATATATATATATTGTCTTAACTCAACATCTTTTACAATCAAATGTCTTTCTGCAGTTAAAAATCCCAAAGACAATATAATCCAGACTCTCTGTGTGATTTACATCTTTTCCTGGCTTATTTTTTATATTACTTTTACTGTCTCTTTAAAGACTTTTTACAAAAACTATTTCTTTATGTAACTGTCTATATTAATTTTCTTTTCTCCTTCAAGCCTATGTACATTTTTATGCACATTGTAAATAGTTTAGAATTTTGTTTTATCTGAATCTGTCTTATTGTGAATCTATAATCTTTCTCTGACCAGGAGAGATTTTAAATTATTAAACTGTGTGGCTAGTACAAAAAGCAACAGCTTTGGCTGCTGACTCCACCCACCTCAGCTTCCCAATATGGCTGCAGTATGTTGATAGCCAGCCCAAGATGCCATGCTGTCTGTTGACTCTCGGAGTCAGTGGGTCCACGCCTCCATCCAGCAGTGTGTAGCCAGAAACCTCTTCTTCTTTTTTTTTTTTTTGTTTTTATTTTTGTTTTGTACTAGCAAAAGCTAAATCCACCATGCAGCATATTGTGAAGCTTGGAGATGCCTCTGTGTATCATCATGGGAATTCACCATGCTGTATTTCAGCCAACATGCCATGAACTCGCCATACTGTAGCTGAAGTCCACATGCCATGGCATCTCTGTACCTTGGCGTCTATGTATCTCGGCCCACATGAGACATGAAGTAGAAAGCTGTTTTTGGCTCCATTATTGTGTGTTTAGAAGCCTTTTAAAAACTCTTTTAGGTCTTATGGAAATTCAAGAGCCCCACATTGGGTGACAATAGTAGTTGAAGTTTTCATATGTCCCGCCCAATCCTGCAGCTGCTCAGACCCAAATAAACACACAGAAGCTTATATTATTTTCAAACTATATAGTCTAATGGCTCAGGATTCTCTCTAACTAGCTCTTACAGTTTAAGTTAACCTATTTCTATAAATCTATACTTTGCCACATGGCTTGTGGCTTACCGGTATATCTTGTTTCTTCTGATGGTGGCTAGTAGTGTTGCCTCTGCTCTGCCTTCTCCTTCTCTCTAGCTGGAATGTCCAGCCTAACCTTATTCTGCCTTACCATTGGAAAAACAGCTTTATTTATCAACCCATCAGAGTAACACACATTCATAGCATACAGAATGACATTCCATAGCATACCAGCACTCTAAAGGTTGAGGCAGAAGGTTGTGAGTTTGTATGTACTAAGTAGCTTGGGATACTCCCTAGGACTTTACCAGCAAAAAGAAAAGTCTCATCTCTAAGTCTGACATGCTAATATGTAGGATTCTCCAGATCTCCTTAAATTATTCAAGCAAGAAACCCTATTTCAAAACTAAGAACTCCACACACAGGCATGCAGCATGACTGTATTGAGCTTCAGAAGTTAAACTCCTGTGCCATCCAATGATGTTGAACTTGCCCTTTGCACTAGAATAAGGTATTATCAACACATTTCAAAGCTTCTTACTCCCCAGATATTCTCACCTTTCCAGATTTTCAGAAATGCAAGACATTTAACAAGAATTTTCCCAAATATTATTTGTACTCTATAACTTTATTTAAGTTGTTATATAAATAGTCTTCAGGATTAATTTTCTGTTTGACTAATTCTGTAAGTCTGCTTTTAGGGGCATTGGCATCAGAAGTGTACCAATGTCTCTTACATAACATCATAGCTGACCTCCACCAGCTCTCTTCTAATTCCATAGACCTTCTTGAGAGCATGCCACCTCTGTACTGTGTTTAAATGTAGATTCTGATCTGGTGGGTCTAAGATGGGGTTTAAAGTGGTAATTCCAGATAGGATGCTGAAGATGTATTGTGATTGGTCACCGGGCAATTTGAGGATTAGGAACTGAATCTTCTCCTGGAGCCTGTTCAATTTGTTTACCTTTGTTTAGCTTTTCAGACTTTTAATTTTCTTTATAAATATAGTTTTATCCACATTTATGAATGGGATTAGTTCCTTAGATGAATGATATGAATTCTTGCTATAGGCAATCTTCCTGTTATAATTGACTTTGGAATCCATCTCCAGATAGGAAAGCTTCACTGGCTGTTCTTCCAGAGGTCCTGAGTTCAATTCCCAGCAACCACATGGTGGCTCACATCTGTCTGTAACAAGATCTGGTGCCCTCTTCTGGCCTGCAGGGACACATGCAGGCAGAACACTGTATATAAAATAAATAAATAAATCTTAAAAAAAAAAAAAATGAAAAGAAAAGAGGCCGGGCGGTGGTGGCACAAGCCTTTGATCCCAGCACTCGGGAGGCAGAGGCAGGAGGATCTCTGTGAGTTCGAGGCCAGCCTGGACTACAGAGTGAGTTCCAGGAAAGGCGCAAAACTACACAGAGAAACCCTGTCTTGAAACAAACAAACAAACAAACAAAAACAAAAACAAAAACAAAAAAAAAGAAAAACTTCACATATGGTCCTGATTATGTTAGGACACTGAAAAAGAATCAGTTACTTCAGATGAGAAGTAAAAGCATGGGCAGTAAGGAGCAAATTCAACATTTATAACACTAAACACATCTCAAGGCTGACAACTATCTGAGAAACAGATGATTTCAGTTCCATTGGCCAACACTGTAGTATTTTTAACTTGCACTATTTTCATTCCCCCTTCTTAATTCTGTGATTCCCTTAAGAACCATCATTCCTAGGAATGTCATGGAAGTAAATAATTTCTAACCTTCATAGGCTGTGCTTCTTGACATGATTACTAGACTATGTGGCATATGAGGGATTGTTCTCAATTCTGGAAGCTGGGTGTCTAAGGTCAAAGCCCTGGCTGAACTAGTAGCTAATGATGACCCACTTCTTGGTTCACAGATGTCTATTCATCACTGTGGTCTTCGCTGGAAGAATAGTCTTACTTATAAACTCATTAAACCAATCCTTCAGGACTATGTCTTTATGACCTAATCACTTCCCCTAACACCTTACTATCTGAAGTTGTCTCATTGGCAGTTAGAATTTCAAAATACAATTGTGAGAGCATCCCAGACATTCATGCTGTATCATGGTCGTGAGATAGGAAGGGATTGATTTGAAACTCTTCACAAGCTAAGTTTGTATATGTGCATATATATGTATATATATATGTATATATATTCAATACATATTTATTCAAAGAAAATAAGTCTATCAGCTTATCAACTTGAGAGCAGGTGCATGGGAGGAGTTGGAGGAGGGTAAGTGGAAAGGGTTGGAAGGATGAAAGGGGTGAGAAAGTGATGTAATTCTCTTTCAGTTAAAAACATTAAAAATAAAATAAATGAAAAAAATAGAATTGCAATTAATTCATCTAGGTGGGTAAATGAATTGTATAAAGTGATGAAATATCTTTGTTAACAGTGTAGCAATGGTTACCATTTAGTCAGGTAATTTAGTAAATAAAAATTGTCTGGTTTGCTTATTTATGAAAATACTATACCTCAATTATTTGCTGAAATTACAATTAAATGAAATTAATGGAATTTCCTGTTCTTTACAAACAAACAAATAAATACAATAACAACAACCAAAAATATTAAATATTAAAAAATATTAAAAAACAAGACAAAACTAACCAAACAACGACAAAAAACTTACAGCTTTCTAACCATAGTCTGTGTTTTAAAATCTGACTTGTAAAACAAAACGGAAAGAAACAGTACATGTTTGTTTTGTGTGACACGTTTCTCTTTTATGTTTGTTTTACGGCACTAGAGACAAAATGAAGAGACTTCTATATGCTAGACAAGTGCTCTAGCATTGGACCACATTCCCTGAGTTAAACATGAAATATGTACATGCATCTGAAATCCCCTTAAAAGAATTGAAAATAAAACAAATATAATGCAAACTTTGTAAATTTATCAGACTTCACTTTCTGGTTTCATTGAATAGCAGAAAGGGTTAAAATACAATTTCAGTAGAATTTCCCCTTTAATGTTTTGATAAAGTGATAGAGATAAAAGAATGTAATTAACTGACACAATTTCATATTACTAAAATATAGGTGGAAAAAACTCTGGCATTTTACAAATGGTCTAATCCCATTCTATATCTGCTTTTTGCCTTCCATATATATATATATATATTCATAACTGGCAAACAGCTAGTTTTAAATGACACATTTGTGTGTGCCCTTTTAAGAAAATTACCAGTGTCTTTGTTTAGAGTGCAGAGGGCATGGGTTTCAAGGAGCATTTCCCACTAAATGGAGTATGTGACTCCATCGTCACAGGCATGCTGTCAGGAAGTGGCACTTCATTAAGATAATGTGACCTTTAGAATATTCTTCCAACAGTTTAATATATCTTTTGTGGTGGGATTTGGACTTTAATTTCTGTAGCTTTGTGATAGATTGGAAAAGCAAAGCATCTGAAAACGCTATCCCTATTCCATGTCTGCTCTGCAGAATGCTATTCAGGTTCTGTATTGCTTTGACCCTAAAACAGCATTAAATGTCAAGTAAAGAATTTTTGTTCAAAAGGGGATTATTTGCCAGGAAAATGTCTTATAGAATTAAAATCAAATTGGCAGTTCGTGCCTTCAGAAGAAAGGAAAAAAGGAAACAAATGGTTGTGTAGAAGAAAGCAAAATCAAATTTCCTTTTCTGTAACATTCACAAGAATATGTTGGGAAGAGCCTCGCAAGCCTGTTTCTTACTCAGTAAAGACGCTGAGACAATATTTATCACAGGGCACTTGCTGCAGCAGTTCACAATCATTTGTTCATTCATCATCAAGAGCAGAAATTTAACTTCTAAAATGATTTTTATGCAAAGTCAAAATAGGCAATTTAGTGGAAAGAGAAAGGAAAGCGTTTTGTGCCGCTTAGGCCAGAGGCAGTATTTCTTGGGAAACATATACGTGTCGGTCTGTTTATTTATATGTTTACATTTTATGGACAAAATCGAGTCTTTTACTTGGATGCCTTGAAATACACCTTCAGGCAAGAAATGTCTCTATTTTGATAATTAAAAGTCAGAGCATGTTCTTCTTAATCACATGTCAGAACCACTCCATTGAAGTTCTCCTTATGAGATGCTTAACGCAGAGCAGCCCGCTGAACCCCGAGAGTGCTTATGTCATGGAAACAGCAGAATTGGTTGGTGAAGAGGTTAAATAAGGAAGACTTTATCTTTTTGCCTGTTACAAGGATTTTGAGAAAAAGATTGTTTCCCAGGCGCCATTAACAAAATGGAAGTCTAAATTAGTGATGCAGTCAGTGGCAAGTAACAGAAACTTGGTATTGATGGTTGAAGTCAAATCTAGCCTCAGGGACTTCAAGGTCTCTATTTTTTCATATATATTGTTGTGATAACTTCATTAGAGAGTTACTAAAACTGGAAGTGATACCTGAAAACCAGGCACTAAACTTTTCACTGAATTAAAAGTGAAACAACAGGAAATTGGTGTGCCCAGTGGTTGGGTGTTTTTCTAGCAAAATGTAAGACCTGGGTTTGATTCTTAAAGCTGTCAAAATGAGTTATGAGATACATAGCAACTTATTATATCCTTTAGAATAAGGATGGTACATTCATATCAATTATGTTTAAAGTCTACGAAGTGTAAAAATCTTTCCTTTCATAATTAGAATCAGATACAGATAAGTCCTTCATAATATATTAATCTTCCATGGTAGCATAGCACATTAGCACAAACTTCATGATCTAAGACAATATTTTTATTTAATCTGTTTCAGTGCGTCAAAATGTGGGCATAGCTTAAAGGAGTAACCTGTCCTGAGTTTCACACAGCTGCAGTCAAGGTCATCCAGGTGTCTTATCTCTGGAGCACAGTCTACTGGAGATGATTGTTGGTAGAAATCAGTATTTTGTGTTTACGGACCCAAGGTCTTTTGTTCCTTACAGTTCTCTGTCCCATGGTGGTTGTCTTCATAGACAGTCAAGATGATTCTACTTGCACTTGTACTTCAGTAGGACAGTTGATCCCTCTAGTCAGCTAAGACAGAGATGTTCATAGTACCATCTAATCCTAGAAGTGGCATCTTTGCCACAGTCTGCCACTTAGAAGACAGCCATATTCATGGAGATTTTATATAAAGGGTGGACACATGAAATGAGAACCTATGGGGAGGGTCTCACCACAGATGGTCTTAGAATTGGCTTTTGAAGTACAGTGAAAGTAAAATGCACTGTAGCTTTTGGATATCCAACTGACTTCAAAGATTAATTAAGGATCAACTGAACGTCTAAGAGACACTTAAGCAGAACAACAGATAAATTATAGATAATGTGTGCTATTTAGAATTCACAATTCTAAAATAGTGAAGACATAGCTCGAAGGTGTAGGAGATTGTTTCTTTTTTTTTTTTTTTTTTTTTTTTTTTTGGTTTTTCGAGACAGGGTTTCTCTGTGTAGCTTTGCGCCTTTTCCTGGGACTCACTTGGTAGTCCAGGCTGGCCTCGAACTCACAGAGATCCGCCTGGCTCTGCCTCTCGAGTGCTGGGATTAAAGGCGTGCGCCACCACCGCCCGGCTAGGAGATTGTTTCTTATCAAGGCATTATTATTTAAAGTTAACCCAATTGGTTGATAGCCCTTGAAATATAATAAATACCAGTTAAACCACTAGAAGATTTTCATCATGGTGCCATTGTTTTTCATGTTATTATCAATTTGTAAAGATCACCTAAAATAAAGATCCCAACATTCAATTTGCAATGCATAGGATCTACTTGAAAAGCCATACCAATTCTAGATATGTTCTTACAGCCAAAAGCAAACAGAACATGCTTTTACACTCCTTCGCACAGCCCCACCTCCACGTCCAATGATCTTCAGCATGGAGATCTACGGCAGAAAGTTCCAGTGATGTAAGCATCTTTCTGTATTTTTCTTGACTTCCTTCACTACTCTTGCCCTATTGACAATTTATAACCCCTGCACCATCTGGGGAACAGACTGCTGGCTGCCAAGGAGACTCATTAACATTCCCCTCCAGGAACGCTTGCTGTTTAATTAGGCTGCTGGCTAGATTCAGGCAGTGAGAGCCTTAGGTGGCTGTGTAACAAATCCATGACTCCATGCATTCAGATGTCAAGGTCATTGAGATTCCTGCTTATACTCAATACAGGGTAAGGAATCCAGAGAACTGGCTGCTGATATCCTTAAAGGGGACTTTCCATAGTTAATTGAGACTCTAAGTTATCCCTCTTTGAATTCACAGCTGTCATACCCATGGGTTGTTTGACAGTTTCCTAACCCCTAGGACATCAGGTTTGGCATTCAGGCAAGCTTCCTGTCAGAAACAGTCAATAGTGTTTGTAGAGTACTATCTATATGCTTCATAATTAAGTGCATCTGATTAAATTTTTGAGGACAGACTGCTTAAAGAGGCAGTTCTTGAGACATACTTAAGTAGAAAAAAAAATAGAGCAATGGTCTCCTTATCAAAGCTAAATTGCTGCAATTCTATTGTAAAGGAAATGTCTCTCTATTAAAAAATTCATTAATATTCAGTAATATGTTCTAACTATCACTAGTTCATAAATCCTGAAAAATGTCCATTGTACAAAATGTGTCAACTCAGAGTTTTCCAAGACAGAATCAACCAACTGTAAGACTTTTTGGCTCAGTCAAGTGTTCATGTATTCAATGATTCATCCATTCAGTTATTTCATTTGTCAAATATGAATTGATCATTTGTCCATAGTTAAGCCCAGTGTTACATGCCATGCATATGATTAATGGTGACTCACAAGAGGTTTTGAGTCAGTCTCTAGAGGGGGAGACTATTATTCTCAGAAAGTCATAGAAACAAAATACAGTCACAACAATGGTAAATAAACATACTTACTTCTGTGAGCTCTCATAATAGAGAAAGTTAAACTAAGCTAGAGAAAAGTGAAGACTTCCCAAAGGAAGACACTTGAACTGTGTTATGTTTGAGACCTGGGGCAAATGGCTGAGGTGCCTACTTAATATATCAAAGCTGACTCTGACCACCAGGTTCTCCCTGCATCCCTCAGTCCCTACTTGTTACAGTCCCTTTCTGGCTGGCATACCCTGTTCTCTACCCAGCCCAGGGGCTGGGCTGTCCTTCCCATAGCTGGACTTCCCTATGTAATCCAACCATTTTGGTTAGCTGTTTTTTGTTAATGTTGTTGCTTTGTTTTTTGTTTTTGTCTACTCTCTTTTAGGCTGCTGCACCTGGTTGCTCTCTCTCTCCTCTCCCTCCCCCTCCTCCTTCTCCTCAAGTGGCACAGCTCAGGGTCCTGTCACCTCTGGACTCCCAGAGATGTCTCTGCCACTGGCTCTGCTCTCCATTTTAACTACAATGAACTTGCTCCTCCACCATACTTAGGAGCCATCAGGTTTTTTCCTGTTTTATTTCTTTTTCTGTTTTCGTTCAAACTGGAGAGAGGAATGATAAAGTGTGAGATTCCTAGATATCAATTAGAAGAGGGAGACAGGGTCTTATCAGGAGAAATTGGTTGCTCTGGGTCAAGAACAGCTCATCTGGGAAAGTAGCTAATGCTGCTTTTCAGAGGCAAGTGGATGTAACATTGAATATGAGCTAATGAAATCCAAATCCTAAGACTGAAAAAACATTTGAAACATTTCAGGAGAAATGTATTTCATGTATTTCTATATGTATCTGTTTATTTTCTTCCTTTAAATATTGTAAGCCCTCCTTTTCTCCTTTCTGGAGGCAAAAATGTATTTTGTTCTTTTTATGCAATAATTTTGGATTTTCTTTGTTTTTGTGGTTACAGTTAACAATGATAAACTTTGAGCTATGTTTACTGGTGTCCAGTTAGTTTAAAAAGCTTAAAAGTCTATAGTCACATATCAATTACTTATGGACTCCTTTCTCAGAAAAGAGTTTGAACCTCAGAGACTGAACAGAAAAATGACATTTAGGGATAAATGTATTAAAGTTCTCTTCTAACTGAGTATTTTAGTTATAAACATTTGTATGCAGGGGGCATGGAAGATATTCTGTTTAGTGTGGACATGGTTTTATTTCAATGTTGTAGGTTTCATTCTTTAAAAAGGTTCCTGGGATATCAACATTCTCTGCACTGGCAAACACAAAATTGGACAGCACTGGTCTAAAGATTTTCAATTAATTCTTCTTCTCTAATTTTAATTATGTTGATAATGTTCTATCATTCTGGACTTAAAATTAACGCTTACTGTTGTTACTATTTATGTAGTTGATATAATTAAAAAACACAAAATCATCAAAATTTATTATGTATATGTGTGTATGTGTGTGGGCACATGTGCACCAGCCGTGGTGTACTTGTGGAGGTCAGAGGACAACCTTCTTGTTTGCTTCTCTCCTGCCTTGATGGGATCCAGGCATTGAAACTGAGATGTCAGCTTTGATATACTGGGCCACCTCTCCATCCCTCAAAATCATCTTTAAAGCCGAAGCCTTGTCATTGATATTACTTATGTATTCTTCTACCTTTTTTTTTTTTTGGTTTTTCGAGACAGGGTTTCTCTGTGTAGCTTTGCGCCTTTCCTGGAACTCACTTGGTAGCCCAGGCTGGCCTCGAACTCACAGAGATCTGCCTGACTCTGCCTCCCGAATGCTGGGATTAAAGACGTGTGTCACCACCGCCCAGCTTGTATTCTTCTAGCTTTAAGGTACATGTCGTAAAGTCCAATGGGCAAAGTAGAGGACAGGCTGACTGCAATTCCAGTGAGAAAATTCTTTAGGAAGGGGCACTCTTTCAGTAACTTTGTAAATAGCTACACAGTTGTCACTGATTTTATTGCTTTTATTTTTTGGAGTAATAGGCATTTAAGAGAAGAGTAACCTAGGGGAGTAACACTCATTAAAATACCAGAAAATATTATAAATATTATAAATGGGAAAAGCCTAAATGAATTGGAATTCATCCCTGTGTATATAAAAATGCTAACGGTCTTTTCATAAGTCAGTAATCATTTCAAACAGCAGGGAAAGGTTTTATGAGCAAGAGGTTGGGTTTTTTTGTTGTTGTTTTTTTGTTGTTCCACTGATCTTTTTATTTAGTGAAAACAAAGTATGAAAAAACACAACTAAATCAGAATTTTAAAGAGTGAAATAGTCCCTTACAGACACCCCCTGGTATCTAAGTGTTCGGTGCTTTTCTGTGAAACCTTCCTCTACACACACACAGTTCACATGCAGTCCTGCATTCCTCTTCTAGAGCTACTGTGGTGTCAAAGGTTAGGACTGCAATGGCTCCGAGTAGAAGAAGAGAATGTGTGAACAGGAAAGATGTTAGCAGTGGCCTCATTTGAATCATGAGATGTCTTTACATCAGACCTTCTCTTGGGTTCATGCATGTCCAGTGATCACTCTTGTCTTTCATTTGTTTCCTAATAAGAAGAAAGAAAATCACTAATTTAGTTCCATCTGGGCAATACCACAGAACATTTCTAAGTTACAAAGTAACACGTGAGCTGATGCCTGCTTTGGAAACGTCTAATGCTTTGCATTAAAGGAGTTATATAGATACACTTGGAAAAATCTGCCTTGATTCAAATTTAACTGTGTGCATATACCACAGTAGCACTTGGGCTGCAGACAGGTGCAAGAGGAGTCTGCAAGTTTCTTGGTAGATTTGAGCAAAAGTGGAAAGGCATATTTGTTTTCTTCTATTGAATGTTAAAACATTTTGTTAAGATGGTAAAGAGGAATGTTATCTAAGTCACCTATGAGTGAAGGGAGAATGGATATGGCTTTGAGTCATTTTAATGTCACCTCACTGCTGAAGGTCGGTAACCGACAATTGTAACTGTGTCTTGAAGAAAGCTGGCAAAACTAACAACATCAAAAAAAAGCAGCAAACCAAACCTCAAACCTTGTACTTTGTTATTCTGACACTATTATTGATAGGGAAAGAAGCATAAGGTCATAAGCCTTGAGGTTTTCTCCTGCTATGGTAATTTTATTTGTGAAGATTGTTGGCTCAGCTACTTCTTTGCTGGATGCTGAGAAGATAAATCTAAACTTGGGCTTGTGACACCATTTAACTTGTAATAACGATTGTTATCAGTGCCTCTCCAGTCTGTTTGGAGGGCAGGAAGTTTGGCTGTGTTGGGGGAAGGGTATCCAACTGTGAATGACACTTGAGATGCCCATCTATTTCTCCCAAAGGAGTGGTTAGGAATCACTAGTATCAGAACCATAAACGCACTTTTATTATTTAGGGTAGGAAAGTGTGATTGAGCCATTTGTCTACAGCTGTAATTGAGCTACGATTTTCATTGATTTCATAAGCCTCATCTTAGCCGGTGATTTGACAAAATATATTTAGTTGACTTTATGTCAAAATTACCTTCTTCCTTTGGAGTTGTTTTGTTCTGTCTAAGTGTCTTCTGCACTTGAGCTAGCTCTGGCTTTCATCTGTCAGCACAATTTAGGTAGAAAGCATTGGGAAGGTTAAGCTGCGGGGAAACAAGACACAAGTGATGAAAAGTCAAGCTTGTTTTAAAGAGGCAGTTTTCCAAGATTTAAGGAGGTTTAGCACATCTCTAAATTGAACCATCTATATTAAGCAACTACACACAAATTTACCCAGATCAGTAAGTTTTATTTTTAAGTATTTTTTCACTGATGAGCTATCCAATGTTTTGATATTCTCGAATCTGGGTGAATTACCCTGTGATACTGCAAAAGCTCAGCAGTGACTTAGTAGCCAATTCCTTGGCTGTTAAAACAGCACATTGGTCAGAAACCCTGTGTACCCTATACCAGATTCACCCCAGGGTTCACCCCAGATGCCTTAGACCTGAATTTCTGATTTTCACATCAGATTTCCCTACAATGATGGAGCAAGAGCCAAGCAGGCTGTGCAGCAGGGAAGTGCCATTCCCGGGGAGGTGAGGCTGAGATGTGACCTGAAGGAAACCAGGAAAACAAAAAGATTAAAACCCCAGTAAGTTTAGATGGTTCTAGTCAACATTCAAACATACTACTAAAATATCAAGTGATAATGTTGGACACATTCATTTCTTTAAGGTTCAGACCCTGTTATTTGTTTTTCATTCTATTCATCTTGGAGCAGATGGAATACTCAGATGGGGCAGAGATGTGGACAGATGTGCAGAAAGTACTTCATCGCAGCAAAGGGGCTTGGTTGTCTGTTTGTAGAGGGAAGACAAGGAAGAACTATTAGTCTGAAAGCGAAGAAGTTTTTCTTTAAATTTTTAAATTTATCCATTGTTTAAGAATTTCATATTTGCATATAATATGTTTTGTCAGATTCATTCTCATTCACTTGTTGTTAGTTCTTCCACTGTCCCCTCCATACCACTTTTCTCTCCCCTACTTATGTCTTCTACTTTTTAACCCAGTGAGTTCCACTTAGTGCTTCCTGCATGTGTGGGGAACTGGTCAATGAACAGAGAATGAGAGACTGCGGAGTGTTAGTCAAGACAGCACATGTGTATCATTCCTCCTACATCCTGGGTTCAGGGATCATTTTGTGGGAGTGGGCAGGGAGATTGTTAGGGCCAGAAGTAGTGGGTGTCTGAAGGGAAACAGTACCCACCAGAGATGACAGGGCCATTGTACACAGCAGGGAGGGTCTCAGTGTTACTGGTGGAGTTTCTGTGGCCTTCAGTGGTGGGACAAAGCCAATCTATTGTGACCTGGTAGGAGGGCCTGGGAATCAAACATTAGATGGCATACATCTCCTGCACAATGAACTACCTTTGTCTCTCCTTGGTCATATCTACGTCTGAGCCTCAGAGGAAGCCATCCTGGCTCAGACCCACATGAGTCTTTGGGAATAAAGCAGGCTGGAGGGTGGTGCAAACTGATCTGGGCCAGTGACAGCGCTCTGCTGGTAAATACTTTCTGAGGTAACTAGGCGGGAAAGCTCCAACAGAACTAGCTAAGACTCAGTGGATAGAGGCTTTTGTTGCTTTAGAAATAGGATTTAATATCATACAGTTTGAAAAACATAGTGGTAAATCATTTACTGACTAATGATTTCTATGCAACATTTGAAGATATTAATAATAAACACTAGAGTAAGAAATAATAAATAATTTATAATTCTAAAACTATAAATATAACTACTGTTTTAAGAAAGGATAGATGAAAGACATTCTGATGACTTTCATCAAATGACTTTTGTCATAACAATCTGCGAATCCTAGGTCTTGGGGCATGCCTAGGGGTTTAAAGATCTTGTGTGCAACTATAGCATATGGACCAGAGTTTGGATCACCAGAACCCACATAAATTCTAGGTGGGCATAGGAGTCCTTCTGTAATTCCAGTCTGAGAACCAGAGCAAGCTGGCTACTGAAATCAGCCATATCCTTGGGCTTTGGGTTTGATTAACGGACCTTGCTTCAATGAGTAAGGTGGAAGAGTGACTGAGGATGAGTCTAGACCTCACCATCAGACCTCCATATGTGTATGTGTATGTGTGTGCGTGTGCGCATGTGGGCGTGCCTGTGTAATTCAAGTCACTTTAGACACATGCTCATGTTTGAAACAAAGAATGCAAAAGCTAGTATCAGAAGACATTCTCAGCATATGGTACTGAGCATTTGTCTCTCCTTGGTCATATCTACGTCTGAGCCTCAGAGGTAGGTTTTCCACTACAGCTTGTTGCAATCATTGTCAAAGGTCATGGGTACAAAAACATGAGAGTCTGAAATGGCTGTGTGCTTCAGTATTACATTCAGAAAGCTGCGCTGTTATAAATTACATCTGCTGAACCAAAATAAACCTGCCTCTTTTATCAAATATGTAGTGTGTACTAAAGGCTGATTCTGAATTTTCTTTATGTGAGTCTTCCTGTACCTGTGAACAAACAAGAAATAGAGATTGAATCAAGAAGTTCAATGACCTTTTGCACTGCAGTGTATGGTCTGATGATTCCGTAAGACCCACACCCGCCTAAGGCAAATGCAGCAGGGAGCAGAGTACCAGAGTACACCATCAGGTTCAACTGCACTCAGCCCCTTGAGTATCTTATTTGCTGCACTCCAGAGAACAAGTGGAGTCCCCGCACAGTGATCTTCCTGCAGTCACAGAAGCACGCTGCTCAGCTTTCCTCTCCAGGCCTAGCTGTGTGATAGGAGAGGTGTATGGCAGGATACACACATTTCAGAGAAAAACACAGGTTACAGCTCTCACAAAGAAAAATGATACCATAGCCAGAAAAGGGAGAGACGGTTTCATTACCGGTCAGCCTATCTGAAGAGACTCTCCTGCCTCTCCAATCTTGACTGGGCCTGAACAATTGGATCTGTATGACACAGTTGCCCCAGACTTGTTTATAGCAGCCATGCACCAGATTGCAGTTTCTGTAAAGGCAGAGGCTGCCTCTTGAGGGTTCTTCCCAGCATCCTGCAGTGTGTATTGAACAACAGGAACACCAGAATGGAAATGCTTGTGTCTGGAAAAGAGGTTCAACTGCTAGTGGCAGCAAAGGTCTGCTGTATTTTTTCTTTGTGAGGGAACATTGTTTCTTGACTGGTTAGTACTCCCTTCCTAAAAGATGCTAGTTTGAACCAGACCAAGAGTTCTTCCTGGGTTCATGCTGAGACTCCACGGAGGAGGACTGGGGATGAGAAAAGAAAAAGATGCTGGCATCAGGAGGGTTGAGAGGACTGATGACCCAAGCCAGCAAGTTAATTAGTACCACAGCTCCTTATAAACCCTCAAATAAGCTGGTAAGGAGCACCAGACAGCAGAATCACAGGGAGCTTAGAGCAGCTCTAGTTCCCCCTTTTTTTTTTCTTTTTTGGTTTTTCGAGACAGGGTTTCTCTGTGTAGCTTTGCGCCTTTCCTGGAACTCACTTGGTAGTCCAGGCTGGCCTCGAATTCACAGAGATCTGCCTGGCTCTGCCTCCCGAGTGCTGGGATTAAAGGCGTGCGCCACCACCGCCCGGCCTAGTTCCCCTTTTTGCAAGTCACATGTTGCAAGCAGTAAGCAAAAGCATTTCATATCTTAGGGTCTGGAACATTTGGTCACAAATATACAGGGGAACTGTGAAGTTCCAGGCCTACCAGAGCTCTGGAGTCAGGTCATTGTTGGCTTTGCCAAGCATGATCCTGGCAGGGAAGAGAAGCTGAGTGCTCCTTGTTCCCATCCCAGAAGCTCAGTGCTCCTTGTTCTCACAGGACCTTGGAGGGCCTTTGTGTCCAGCCTCTCACACTAGTATGGAACTTATTTGGAAAACTGTCTCCTGCAGTTAGATCCTACTCTGCTAGAAAGTCCACTCTAGTTTAGTCTTAATTGTTGAAAATATCAGCAGGTGTGAAATCTCCTGGGAACACAGCTGTTGGCAGCCTAGCCCTCGTGAAATGACTCTCCTTAGAGCTGTGTTGTCATTTAACTAAGAATTAAAGGAAACTTTGCAAAGATCTTGTCAATTTTCATAAATGTCAGGGCATGCCTCACACTGTTTTCTTTGTTTTTAAGCTTTGATAACCTACCCCATACTCCAAATCAATCCTCAGTTTGTGCACATGATGTTGCCAACAGCTACTTTGTATTGAGAGAGACTCAGATAAAAACATACCAGTATTCTCCTTTCATTATTGAAATACATTCTTGCACTCCTAATTGATCAAGACAATAAATGACTTGAAAATTTTAAAGAGCCCCAACACATAAACAATTGTAGAAGTAAAAGACTGATTTGATGAAAGAGTTTTTATTATTGACCAAAAGCATCAAGAATACTATACACAACCTGAAAGCACCTGGCAGGGAAACTATTTGTGAAAGGTGTGAGAAACTCGATGGTTTTGCCAGCACCATATTGCCGATCAATACATTTTTAGAGAGTTTTGAGGTGGATTCTCTAAAACTGAGAGCAAACTAATATCCCACTTCACGTTATCAAGACTTTGTAATGATTATTTGAGAAATTTAACTTTCGTGTGGGATAGTTCCATGTCACCTTGATACAAGCTAGAGTCATCAAGAGGAGGGAACGCCTGTTGAGAAAATGTCACCAAAAGACAAGGCTATAGAACATTTTCTTAATGAGTGATTGATAGGGGAGGGTCCATCCCCCTTGTGGGTGGTGCCAACCCTGTGTTGGTGGTCCTGGGTTCTATAAGAAAGCAGGCTGAGGAAGCCCTGAGGGACGAGGCCATAAGCAGCACCCCTCCAAGGATTCACATCTGCTCCTTACTCTAGGTTTCTGCCCAGTTTGAATTGTTATCTTAGCTTCCCTCCATGTGACTCAGGATATGCAAGTCAGATAAACCCATTCCTCTCCAACGTACATTGCTTATGTGTTTCATTACAGATTACAGCAACAGAAACCCTAACGGCAGCATCTCCCAAGAGGAAAAACTAATATTTAAATTGAAAGTACAAAGTGGTGAAGAAAATAGTCCTGGAGATTAATGTCTTGGCTTATAATCATCGAACTAATTTTATTTTAGCATTGTGAAAAACAAATTAGGATTTACCGAAAATTTGCAAAGTGACTTTGGAAAATTATGCATTTAACATTTGCCATGAAAAACTCCCTTGGAAGCATTAGACCCTCTAAAATAGACCAACCTTTAAGAAAACTGCCAGGGACTTCGTGTTCTCTGACTTCCCCACTTGCCATTTGGAGTTTATTTGTTTGAAGAGGGAGAGCTTTTCGAAAGCATTATTTTAAAAATAGCATAAATCTGTGAGTTTTCAAAAACATTTTATATAATTTTATCCAAATATGTAAATTTGTATTAATAGACAATGACTATAAAATTATTAGACTTTTGTGACTAAGTAAAATAGGGAATTTAAAAGCACTATTAGGTTGGCTTTTATTGCATTTAATGAGAATCTCCCAGATGGTAGAGAAATCATTAAAAATTAATTTTATAAGCACTGGCCTTGTCTTAAAGTGTCTTGAACTGATAAGCTTTCTTACTCTTCTAAAATTGCTACAGTTCATTGATGAAGTAAAGTGGCTGGCTTTTTAAAATTGATAATCCTATTATAATTATTAAAGTATAGCACATTTGGTTTGGCTAATGTGTTTAAAGTGAATCACTACCCCTCAGAGAAAAATTATATAATAGTGCAGTGAATTCCACATTTCGAGTTTTAAGACCTCATTCGAATACAACGCATTCTTATAAACTCATAATATTGTGATGCTTTAAATGTTTGATGATTGAGAAGGTATGATTAAATGATACTACGGTTTGTAAGGGTTTACTAATTTTAATAGCATTGTTAGCATTTTTGTTTGTTTGAAAAACAGAAGGGTATGGTGATATTTTATTTGTATTAAAATGTTATTTGTATGTTAATAAATAAAGTTACCCGGGGTCAAAGCTATTAGAAAGCCATAGGAAAGCAGGCCAGTGGTGGAGTACACTTGTAATCCCAGCACTTGGTAGGCAGAGCTAGGTAAGTCTCTGTGTGTTCAAGGATACAGCCAGTATTGGATACACATGCCTTTAATCTCAATACCAATCATGGAAAACCTGGAGGTCTATACAGACAGGCCGTGATGAGGCGTTAATGTGTTTGGGTTTATAGCCAATGAGAAGGCAGAACAGAAATTCTATATAAGGACATTAACACAGAAAGTGGTGCTGGTTCGGAGAGGTAGGACCACCACAGGAAGAAGGGTAAGGTTTTAGCTCTTAGCTCTGACCTCTTGGCTTTCTTCTTTGCATTGGTTCTGTGTTTCTTATTTAATAAGAAGGTTGGTTACATCTACAGAAGGGCATTATTGCTAACAGTACAATGCATTTTATGTATACTATTGTGCAAGTTTCCAGTAGCTTAGCTGTCCTGTTAGGGGTTTGTGAGATGTGGTAAGCCATTGGTCTAGATTCTATTGAACAATATTGTGGACAAAAAACAATAAGATGCTGTAACCTGTGTCAAAAATGAGTCTAATCACTAAAGTATCTGCTGTCTTCTCTTGATATCACATGAGATAAGAAACCTCTAAGGCTACTAAGATGATTGTGCAGTATAGGGCGAAGACACAGATACATATTCGTATTTTCTCAGTAAGTGTGCCTCCAAAGCACATAATCAACACCGCAGCCTGACAAGACAAAACACAAGTATGCAGTGTTTTAGCTTTATTTATGATTCTTTGGATTGGGCTGTTTTCTTTTAAACACATACCAGTATTTATTACTATTCTTTTTTATTTTTAATTGTTAACATTTTATTTCTGAGATCATAATTTAATTACATTACTTTTTTCCCTTTCCTCCCTCAAAACCCTTCCTTATAACACTTCTTTCTCTCCTTCAAATTAATGGCTTTTTATTTCTACATTAATTGTGATTGCATGTTTTCCTAAATGTAACCTGCTTGACGTTTGTTCCTTGTAAGCATGTTTTCAGGGCTGACCATTTGGTATCAGAAAATAATTTGTGTGTTCTTTCTGCTCTCCATATTTCTCAGTTGCCTACAGTTATCGTGTAAGGTTGAGGCCGCTTGGGCTTTTGGTAATCTGCTCTGGCACGTTATTGGTGTCGACCTTGTTCAGTTCATGTTTTGGCAGTCATGTGAGTGACACTTTATAGGTGTGGCTTTTGATGTTTCCAGGAATCACAATCTCACAATACACTTCCTGATCTTACAGTCTTTCCACCGTCTCTTTCATAATGTTGTCTGAGCCTTAGGTGTGGAAGTGTTTTGTAGATACATCCGTTGGGACTGAGATCCACAG